>NC_060209.1:36297500-36597500 GCF_021130785.1 Homalodisca vitripennis | reverse complement strand
ACTGATACATTGGAGTTGCCAGGGTTGCCAGGTTAGGCACAAACTTGGAGTAATAGCTAACTAATCCTAAAAATCCCTTGAGCTGAGTGACATTAGTAGGCACAGGTGCCTTTGAGACTGCTTCATCTTTAGCTGGAGAGGTGCTAAGACCTTCCTTGCTCAACACATGACCAAGATATTCAATGGATGGACAAAAAAATTGACATTTATCTTTGCTCACTGTCAAACCATTTTCACTTAAACTTTGACAAACAGCTTTTAACCTGGCTAAGTGTTCAGCTTGATTTTTACCAGTTATCAGAATGTCATCCAAAAAAACATGATATTCCTTCAATACCTGCCAATAGCTGTTCCATGATACGTTGAAAAATACCAGGTGCAGAAGATATTCCATACGGAATACGATTGTAAACAAACAAACCTCGGTGTGTACTGATGGTACATAACCTCTTAGAACTGTCATCCAGCCTGACTCGTTGATAAGCATTAGATAAATCTAATTTAGAAAAGGTTACTCCTTTCTGTAAAGAGGTGAACAACTCTTCTATTCTAGGTACTGGATATCTGTCTATTTCCAAGTATTGGTTAAGAGATACCTTAAAATCACCAAATATGCGTAACTGTCCATTTGTCTTTAATATAGGGACAATAGGTGTACCCCATTCACTACTGTCTACAGGTGTCAAAATTTCATTCTCAACTAGCCTATCTAGTTCCTTGTCTACTTTACATTTTAGTGAAAACGGCATTGGTCTTGGTTTAAAATACTTTGGTTTTACCTCTGGTTTAAGATTAAGCTTAACTGGGTCTCCTGTATAACAACCTAAGCTTTCAGTAAACACATTTGGAAATTCTTGATACAAACTCATGACAATATCATTGTCGGAACTGGGCCTATCGATAGGTGGTTTGTTTACATGTACATTGTTTTCCTTATACTGTCCTACTAGACTGTTTACATTAAGAGGTATGGTTACTGATACTTGTAAATCCCTGATCCAATCTCTCCCCATAAGCGGGTTTGCACCTTTTGCAATTACATAGAGTTCTAGAGCTTTATTAACATTGTTGTACTCAACATTTACTAATAACTTACCCAAGGGTTGAATTTGCTCACTCGTGTAGGAACTTAAAATTAGACTGGTACTCTTTAGCGGAATGTGATTAAGATTAGCCTTATAAAAATTCTCAGAGACAACACTGACACAAGCTCCGCTATCAACCTCGAAAACTACTAACCTATGTTCCAATTTGAGGTTAACCTTGATCGGATCAACTCTCACATGATTTAATCTTCCTAGGCTTACAAACTCGTTAGGCCTATCTTGTATAGAAAACAAGTTACTTAAATCATAAACTTCATCATTTACATTAGGCCTACATTGTGCATAGTTTACATTTGCAGTAATTTGACTAGGGTTAGGTGTACTTTCTGATACATAATGTTGCTTATATTGAAAATTCTGCTTTTTGCCTTTGCCTTTGTGCTGGGGAAACTTCTTTTTACTATTAAAATTTGAAGTGGTTGAATTACCTGAATTTAGGCCTAATTTTGATTTACACACTTTCTCCAGATGACCCATCTTACTACAAAAATTACATTTGTAATTTCTATACCTGCACACATTTGTGACGTGGCCACCTTTGCCACAACACCAACACATTTTATCACTTGACACATTCTCCTCCCTCCTAGGCTGGAAACGTTTCCTCTGATGTTGATGTTGATGTGGAGATGGTCTGAACTGCTGCATCTTCATCCTTGCCGCCATGTTGCTGGTATAAGCCATGGACGTCGTCTGCCGCTCCGCCGCCTCCAGGGACAGGGCCAGCTGCATCGCTTTGTCGAAGGTTAAGTCTACTTCTCCAATCAGCAGGCGTTTCTTGATAGTATCACTCCGCAGACCGCTTACCAGGCGATCTCGCAAATAGTCCGGCAACTTGTCTTGAAATTCACAGTATGTTGATAGTTTTTTTAGTTGCACAACGTATTCACCAACTGTTTCATGTTCATGTTGGTTTCGTAAACTAAATTTGTACCGTTCCGCAATGAACGACGGTTTAGGACTGACATGATCTTGTAGAATTTGCACAATGTCATTGAATGTCTTAGAACTAGGCTTGTTCGGCGTACACAAATCCTTTAACAAATTATACGTTTTAACACCTATGACTGTTAACAAAGTACTCACTTTCTTTTCAGCTTTAATGTCATTGCAATCTATGAAAAGTTCGAACCTTTCGACATAAGATGACCAAGATTCCTCCGCACTGTCATAGGGTCCCAACGAGCCTATTATTCCGGTCGCCATGTTGAACTCAGGATCTTCGTTAAATAAACTGTCTATGAAAAGAGGCGCGATTTCACTAACACAATCCGACATTAATGTTTGCACTGAAATTGATGCGAATCAATTGTTGTGTGTACCTTCCTACACCGCACTTGTGTACCTTACTACACTGAAGCGTCCGTGCACCTGTCTACACCGACATCTTTGCACTCCCGAATGATCAATGTCTTCTTGATGCGCGTTTCTTTAAACTGCCTCGTCGCCAGTTTGTAATGTCGTGATTCGACATTACGGTGGTGGTCGGATCATAGCCTAGAGGTAACCGGGCTGGTAAATTAAACACATGTTTGAAAGTTAACGCACTGGCCGAACCGACCGCATCTTTTCATGGTCTGGGGAGGACTGGGGCAATACAAAGGTAGCAGGGGCTGAGGCGTGGGATTGGACACGAGCATCAGGTGAGGTGGTATGATGCCAGCCGACCAACCAGAGCCATTTATTAGAATCAGCTCACCCTCTACGTCATACAACTTGCAAAACATATTGCCACACGTGAAACAACATAAAACTAATTTATTGTACTGACATACAGGGTACCAACTGTCTCGTTACACCACATAATATTATTTATTTAATTAATATACTATACATCCCTTCGTTAATTGGACGAATCCGGCTTATTCTAGTTGTTTATCCTTTCTCTAGCGTTTTATCATTGTTTGCAATCACTGACATGATTGATTCCAGTACTATTTGTGACTGAATACAAAAGGCTTTATTCTTAACATTTATGAGATTTAGCTCAACGAAGAATCCATTATTCCACCATAAAAGATTCGAGATCTTATTCTATGTCTATTATCGTAAAAATTTGTCAAGTTAAAGACGCATTCGTCTTGTATATTTATTTTATAAAGATAATCTGTGGATTATCATAAATATGGGTTTGTAATATGGAAAGTTAAATTCATTTTTCCAAGTCATAATGCCAAAACTCTTGAAAAATTTATATGGCAGCAAACCCATAGGTGGTTATTAAGAAAATTTTTTTGACTTTATTATTAATTTCACTCAAATTACATGTGATTTTACACGAGATATTGAAAAAAAAAATATTTATGAATTAAAAACCTACTAATTTTGATAATTTTATATAGTCTAAATTCCCCCTGAAGAAATGTTTGTTCTGAGTAGTAAACGAAAATCGGTTACCATAATGAAACTTTTAATTACATTAATATAATATTCAATAAAATTTAATTTTTTTTGCAGAAATCTGTTTTAAATCGTTATTATCAATATTGCTACTATGTTGTTTATTGCATAAGGACAAAATAATAAAACATTTGTTATTAAATAGTTGTCCTGTAAATGTAGAACATGAAACAGACACAAAGGCAATATTGTCTTATAACAACTGTTAAAACAGCATGTACAAGGTAGTGCGGGGAGCCACGGCAGGGTGGGTGGGTGTATAACGTTTCGCTGACGTGTACACTCGCCTCAATGCACCTTCCTCACCCTCACCCCTCCAGCCGTACATCGACATATATGTCAGACGTATTTCGTACTTACCTGAATTAAGATCAAACATTTTAAGCCCTTTTTCATTATTTTATTCATAACATTGCAAAATACGCAACAATTAATCATGTGCTTCGTTTTAAATACTGATACGTAGCAAACAGTTTGTTCTTTCAACTTAGCCCCATGGTAATATATTTTACTACGGAAACAAAAGAACATAAAGGACGGAATAAATTTATTTCTGAATGCGTATAAATGTACGTACAAACAACTTTGATATACATCTGAAATCTTGTAAGTCTTCCACTATAAAATACATCTTTAAAAATATTTATTACGGTTTTAATTTTTTCATCGATTCAAATAATTTTATACACAATATATTTTTTAATTTTTAAGCTATTTTCATAAAGCTTTTATCTTTTAAAAATATTTATTGGTTGAAAAAAATTTTAATGGTCTTGAAGAAACACATATCTAAAAGTAATATATTTAAAATACAGATAAAGGAAAGTTTACGTAACTTAACTTTTATTACAGCCAAAAATAAGCCATTAGAGATATTTTAATAGATTTGTAAAGCGGAATATGCTTTACAATCGCATTAACTGTATATAGCAGTATAAACATTGCAATTCATATTTATGGTTTAGGTACCCGTTTATTTCTTTACTATATCCGTAAATAATGAGATCTCTTACGCCGTGTTATATTAGAAATATCCTATATGTAAATAAGAAGCGCTTAAAAAACTATCTTCACCTCTCTTGCTATAAAAGTAGCTAGTCAATTGTGCTACAAAAAGAGTGGGTATATCAGTTTATGGCCAAAGTTGGGGTTGTGTCCAATGAATAGTAAATAAAAATTACTGTTTGGAATTGAAACATCTTATTCAGTACTTAGACGGAGTATTATTTAAACTTTGGGCAGGATGAAATCATTTAACCCATAGTAAAAGTTTTTGTCCACTTCAACAGAATACCAACCTTAGCCTCATAAAGAGTAGTCAAATATCTATTTTAGACCGACAAGGAATAATATCTCCCCCCATAACACAAATAGTGCCTTATTATAGTAATAATTGGTGTTTACATGACTGATTATTAAAAAACCTAGATACGTTACGCTAACTTTTTTTATTAGTGAATAAATTGGTTTTGAAATTATACTATATAATATGGAAATATTTAAGAAAGAAGCGTGTGTGATTAAAACATGAGTATTAGTTATAAAATTTTAATTATCACATATTATTTTTACATAGTAAATGTAAATTTCAGAATATAATAGATATATGTATGAAACATTACGTATTATTACTCTTAACATAACATACATAACATTACTCTTATCTTATTATTACTTAGATTAAAAGTGACATTAACAGCGTGAATGAGCGTTTGGGAATTATTTTATTGTTTTTTAATACTTCTATCCAAAGCGTTAATAATGAATTGTAGCGAATAGTGCAAATAATGTTTCTAGGTTTGACTAACAATGTGGAATCGCCAACCAACAGTGTGAGTATATTCGTGAAACAATTTTTTTGTGTATAACCAATATCGAGCAGTCACTGGCTGTTTATATTTTGTTCTATGGCAGGTGGACACTCTTCCATAAATATTTTATACTGCATACGGTGTATTGCTCACCTACAGCTACTTCGTTTAAATCCTTATTCAAAAATCTCATATTGAAATATACGGTTTATTATCATAGTTTATGTTTATTATTCAGGATTATAACATTTTATTATGTATACATTTTTACGGTTATTTCGAAAAGTTTGTTAAGCCATTGAATTTGATCATTATGCTCTAATAATATATTATTGATTTACATTTATAGTGGACATACCGCATTAAGGATTTATTATTATGGAAGTTAATACACATCCTTCCATTGTTTATTGACGATAGATGATTTTATAAGATGATAGGGTGTACATTTTTCCAATATTATAAGTTAAAAAACTAAAAACACTACTATTCTAGGATTGAAATATTCTTTCTTTTTCTGGAGCCAAAATGTATATTATGACGTTTCTGGCTTTATATTATTATATGTGTGGTTAAAATGGATATTTGCAACATCTTGATGTATACATTTTGAGTATAAAGTTATTGTCCAAATAGGTATTTATTTAATATATTAGATAAAACATTGCAATGGGGGTGACTATCGGGATGGCGAAATTTCCAAAAAAGGTTTTATTGCTATGAGGTACATTTAAAATAAATTAAATTTGGTTATACAAGAATAGTATTTCATGTCAAAAAAGTATCACTGTAAAAGCAGTGGTAATGAAAACTAAATCCATTTTTTAGTTAAAAATGAGCGATATCAAAATCAAAAATATGCTGATAAAGTTTGTGAGCTGAATTTTAGACCAGTAGGTGACTAAATACTTATGAATTTCACTTAATGTAGAACTCTTCGGTAAGGTTCAAAATATTCCACATTGACTCTGTATCAAAGCTGCCTATAAACCACATTAAAATAAAAATAAAATTAAGACAAGACTATTTATATACAAACAACGAATTACCACTATACTGAATAGAGATGTGAATTTATAGGAGGACAACTTCTCTTTGTGAGTTACAAAATTATGTTTACAAAATCAAACCTTTATTACACTCAAGACAATTTTGCTGTCATTTCACAATGGAGATGAATAACTTCAATTAATATTGTACATTGTTAAATGGTTTTAATTTTCAATTGTAAATTAAAAATTGTATAAATGGGTATTTGCACATTTCATATAGTATTATATGTATTAGAATAACATGTCGCATACCAAAGCGGTTGGCTGCAGTGTATTGTCTGAATCAGCAGTAATGCTACTGTTGTCTTATATCACTCACAACAACTGAAACTGAAACAAAAATAAGCAAAGTTTGTTTGAGGTTAGTTTGATAGGCTTTGTCTATTTCACTTTTTATGAAAAAGAATGTGGAAAAAGAGCATCGTAACTTTGCGAAGTTAAGTACGAAACTAAACAGAGCTTCGTCTGAAAAACATTTTATGTTACAAGATGCTTTTGGTAAAGAATGTTGAAGCCGATTATGTTGTCATTAGTTGTACAAGAGGTTTAAATAAGGCCGAATATATAAAGAAGATGATGCTCCTTCCGTATGCCCTTCAACATAATTCATGACAATGTTTTAAAGTGAACGGTCTCGTACAATCAGACCGTTGAGTGACAATCTGTGAAATGGCAGAAGAATGTAACATTTAATTTGGTTCAAGACAAGGAAGTGTAACTGCAACTTCGTGTTGAAAGAAAATTTGTTCCAAAATAATTAACCCAACACCACAAATACCACCGAACTCAGGTTTTTGAATAACTTTGTGAATGACGACGAGAGATTCTTAAAAATGTCAGTACGGGGGAGGAGACATTAGTTTTTGGTTATGACGTGGAAATAATAGCCCGATGATCACCATGGACATTTAAACGATCTATTATGAATTCCTTCCTCAAGGTCAGAAAATGAATCGTTTTGTTTGTCTTGAAACCCTATAACTATTGCTTAATGCTGTAAGAAGAAAGATACCTGAGTTGTGGCCAAGTGGTAATTGAATTCTTCATTAAAACAATGCCCCTGTTCACTCTTCATTACTCATCTGTGAGTTTGTGCAATAAACGCAATGACTGTCATCCATCAATGGGGTAACCCAAATGCCAGCGGTGTTAGTAAGTAACCAAGAAATTGTTTTTAGTCTTGCGGTGAAATTTGGGGACGTAGAGGATTAAGAGGGGAAAGACAGATAATTGTTTAAACATTTGCAGCAAAATATTGTTTTTTCTGCCCTTACTATCAATCAACGATAAGAAATTAACAGTTATCAAATATAAGTGTATTTTAATTAATAAAGCATATTGTATCAATGAACCATTTTAAAGTCGACAGAATAAATTGTGAAAGAATAACCCTGATTTTTGTGCTGTGTTGTAATACTTCAGTTAAAACGATTTTAACTTTGTAATCTGCCAAGACCCTAAGATTAGTTATAGTTAGAGACGTTAACCCCATTCATATATGTGAACTATGGCATCCATGCTTCTTTAATTTTACTGAATTTTCGCCAATTATATCAAAATATTTAATAAAATATTATTAAATTTTGTTGTGTTTTACTTTTTTGTCATTTTTTAAATAAAACTGTCTGAAATATTTTTTACTTATGGTTGTTGGTACAAAACTCAGGGAAATATGCGCGATATACTTTATCAAAATCTGTATTAGCTAGCTCAGAACTTTAAGCCAGTGGGGTGGAAGTCGCAGTCCATGTTCAGTGTGGAAAAATAAAGTTTTAGGTAACAAGAAATTTCACTAAATGATATAGTATTTTATTTGTTAGCTACTGAGATTTAATGTTTTGTAATATATAATTTTACATTTAGAAATGGTAAACTGAAGTTTGAAATAAAGTTTGTGTTTGCTGAGAAAAAAAAAATACAATAGAAAGCATTATTTTTTTTAGTACTATCTGTAAGTTAAGTAAAGAAAGATGTTAAAACAAAATGTTTTATAGCTTTGACACAATTTACTATAACATTTACACCTCTATTTTGTTTCATGCAGTCCGAAATACTAATACAGCATTTTTTTAAATAATTGGTATCTTTCACAATATATATCATTAAATCATTTTCAAATACCAATATACTGAGCAATCGTCTCCTACCCATCTTTAGTAGAGTTTGGAACGGCGCAGCGGTTACTTACAAAAACTCCTTTTACTTGATATCAATGAGAAGTAAAGCGATTGAAACCTTGAATTTTATAGAATTTACTTCAGCAGTTTTAGATATTAAATTAGAATAATAGTGGTACGTAATGATAAAACAATTTTATACTGTGTTATTAGTTTAACATTTTCCTATAAATATAATTTTTTACTAATTTTACAAATTAAATTATAATAGTTTTTATTTACACTATAAATTTAGTACTTAAATAAGTGACCGGAGATACGATACAAGGTTACGGTTTCCAGGGCGGACGCGATGCTGTCGTCTACCATGATCACGTCACAGTGGTTGTGGTTAGTAGCCACCTGCTGGGCTGGAGCGTCACTTTACTCTTACTAACCTTGTATTTGTTTTTAAGTTAACGTCTGTCATACTAAAGTTTTAGTATAACTATTATGATATGTAAAGTTTGGGCAGTCTTAATGTTAATATTGAGAGATGACGTATAAGGCCTAATACGGTTTTCTCTGGCCTAACATCAGTTTTTTCTTTTCCAATATTATAATTTATTAAACATATCTTTTTGTAACAAAACTAGCTTTAATATATGTCGGTTTTCAAGATTGTACTTGTCACTTTATTGGTAAATATGAGTTGAATGATGCCTATAAAGCGTGTAGGTGTCCTGTATAGTCTCTTTGGTGTGCAAAATCCACTTCTCCTTAGAAAGACACATTATGTAAAAGCTCATTATTAGGAAAAATAGGAGGTATAAAGTAACCAACGAAGTACTCGGAAATTGGTGTGGTTGGTTGATTGACAAAAATGAGTCTCACTCCTGTTTAACTTAAGGTTCGATTTAGATTACTTTTCTTTTAAGTCAATCCCATTAAGAATGTGATTGGCCCCTCATTCACCTAGAATGTATTTATGCGGATTACAGCAGAGTGCTACAGGTACAGGGCCTCTAGTTAATTATATAATTTATGAAAATAAAGTGATGGCTGGGCTATTTATGTGAGGTGTTTTATGCATAAATGTTGGTGAACCACAATAACATCCGGTCACAAAAGTTTTGATCTAGTAGAGGCACCGAAGAGTACAAACTGCTATGAATTTGAACTAAATTTAAGTAACTAGTAATTAGTAAATCGTAAAACTTTTTAATTCCACTAGTTCGTAGTTCAAAGTTTTTTTATTGATGACGGGAGATGATAAATGTTGGAAACAAAAAAAAAAACAAGATTGACTTATCTAAATTTGTTTCTATGTGTAAGATTGTTGTTCTATGCAGTGATTAGGTTATTATTAGTCTAATCCCGTGTACCCTCAGGCAAATACTTGTGTTATTGACGTACAACTCGTCCTACCGTTATTCATGAAATTTTGTTTTCTTTAATATTTTTGACGCCTACCGTTGAGTTGGCCTTTACACCAAACAATTCTAAAGCATTTCGTCAGCATTTATTTGCTTACTTAATTATCACGAATCAAACCACGTGGTATGTTATATAAGTTCTTTCAAATATCAATGAAAGCAAATTAAAGTAATACAAGAGTATTTTACATCAAAGGGGACTGAATCTAAATGCCCTGTGTTTCCTCTAACAATGTAAGCAACAAACCATTAAATATTGCATCAAGCATGAATAATTTATGACAATTTAATAATTTATAATAGCTCATTTTAATTTTTCACGATAATGATTTTAACGTTTTAATATTGGCGACGCAATCCAAAAATTATAAATATCATCCTGATAGCATTATAAGAACTAAGTAATAGAGTGTTAGTTAATATCGATAATGTTTGGACAAACAGAAACAAAATTTTGTAAAATATAAAATCTTATAGCTATTGATTTTGAATTAAACATACAGACTAATTAAGGAAATTAATTATATACTATAAAATAATATGAAATTAACTCTCAGTAAATATCTTAATGCTATATCTCAACCCAAGAAAATCATTCAATGTATTTACAATTGGTTGCAAACCAAATTCTGATCACATATACTAATACGTAGTTTACTTTTTAAGCTCATCAGATTTATGTAAGCGTAAAACCTCGTTCTATAAGTTTAAATTCTTTATTTATAAAAAATTGGATTTAAATACTTGAGCAATAGATATTATCAATCTCATGACTTATCACTTCCTAAATATTTTGCCTTTGGATACAGCAAAGATTGTCTATTAAACCAAGCCTCTAGATTTGACTCAACTTAGAATTCAGATAGAACTACATCGAGATGTTTCTCGTTAACATATCTATAACGCTGTGTAAAGCTTTTAAAACCGATTGGAACACTGCTATAAAAATATTTGGAACGTTTTGTTTGATAAAAGTTCAGTACATAAAACAGTACTTTTAATTTGTCATAGGATAATTTGTAAACATGCAAACAAAATTAACTGCATCCATCTATTCTAGATTTATTTTTAAGGTCCGGTTTACAGCGATGTGTTTTAACCCTTTAATTTGATATACTACTGGATTTACGCTAGTATTTAAAATTTTAAGTTTCCCCCTGAGAGGTGTCCGCTTGGTTTAAAGAAAACCAGAAGGTCACTTGAAAATGTGCACATTTCAGTATTAAATTATTAAACTCTACCACATAAGCCTATTTAATCAGTAATCTTTCAAGAATTAGAAAGCTGGTTTCACACTTAATTGACAACCCTTATAAAACAATTGGTTACAAAAAAAATCAACGTTTAATAGTAATATTTTGACTGTTAATATATTTTATTTTTTAAGGTGCGAGCGTAAGAATATAAAACAAATGTATGAAGAGTGATGAATATGCTTTCACCTGATCCTAAAAGTAAGCTTTAATATGTTTATGCTATTAACAAAATGCAAATTTAAAAATTTACCCATGTAATAATTTTTGTTGAGATATATTTCAGTATAACGTCTTCTATAAACTATGCATTTAATACAGTACGAGAAATGAACAATATTTATTGAAACATAACACAATGAGAACTCTAAAAATAATAGAAATGTAATTATGTCATGGAACCGTTATAACCTTTTATATTTCAGAGTGCTTTATATTCCAAAGTAATCTTAGATGAAGTATTTCATAGTTCTTTGGTTTGATTTCCCTTGAGGATGTTAAAAATAATTTAATTATGTTTTTGTTAAAAATTACTAAACTTTCCATTCAGATATTTCATCATTTCCTCGTTAATAACACTATATATTTTACAGTATTGTGACTAAAAGAACTACTTATTCAGACCAGTACTTAAAAGAAACATTGTACTCTATGTAGTAACAATGTGATTTTATCATTATTTTCTGGATTGTGATCGTTAGCAAACTTTGTGTCGCCTATAAAACACAGCAAATGAATATTGCGTTTAGAGACTTTAATTTAGTTTTTAAAATAGTTCATCATAAAATGATTGGAATTTGTGTTAGTTTTCCTAAAGAAAGTTCACAATAAACTGATGATTTTACACTTATTACGCCAAACTTCATATTTATATTGACAAATAATTCTATAAAATTTTTTTTTTAATTCATAACCAAATAAAGAAAAAAAAACTGAAAAATATGCAAAATTAAACCAAAAATAATTTTAGTTATAAACACATCAGTCTGAGCCACATTTATATTATTCTTTAACATTGTTTGTGAAGTATCGCCTATATTTCGTAACGATATGTAACGGAATTCTTCTCAAGAAGTTCTAGTTTTTTTTTAAAAGATAAAAAATATTTATTTTATTTAAATGTATTTTTGACCGTTTAAAAAAAATTGAGAGAACGTTTTTCTCTCGAGTAGTAAATCGAGTTTTTGACTAAACACACTTTTAATAAATAATTACAGTACATCAAGTACAATTCAATTATTATTTTATAGCATAACATCTTAAAAGGATTTGGATTTGAGTTAAGTCTTACAGTTGAAAGTTGTGCAATACATTGAAGAGTACACACTAAGGACAAACGTCATATTTATATTGACAAATCCTACTCTAAATAATTTTCTTATAACCAATAAAACAATAACTGAAAAATAAAAACTAAAAGCGCAAATAATTTTATATAAGAGGCATTTAGCCTAAATCACTTATTCATCATTCTGACAACTTACCTCAAATAGTAAAGTGGAACCAAATTTTCGTGACGATACTTCGGGAAAATGACACTACAAAGAGGGCTAGATTTATTCCTAACAATTACTTAAAATAAAAAAACATTTATTCCAGTTTTATGAAATTTTTACAGTTTAAAACTCGAGCGCATATAATGTCTCCTCTATTAAATAAGGGTTTATTTTATTAAACACAATTTGAATAGCAAATTACATTACATCAATAAAAATTAAATTAGTACATTATAAGTACTTTAAAAAAGTAAAATCTTACAGGTAAGCTATGAATATAAGATATATTTAAAATGTTCATTAAATGTAAAAACTATAAAAGGTTATTCTAATATTTTGGCCTCTGTCTGAATATTAAAGCTTCTTGCACAAATCTATTCACCTCCTACCAGTAACATATGGGCAAAGATAAGCTATTACTTCCAGTAGATGTCAAGCACTGTTACAGATATCAAATCTGCAAATTCCATAAATCAATTCAGTTCCCAAAATTAACATGACGTCAAAGGTACGTCATTATTGTTAGTACAAATCAAAAACTGATCATTCCAGTAATTTCCCCAAGTCTATGCAGTTCCGAACAGTAATATAAGACAAAGATATCCCATTACTGTGTGTACAATTCAAGAACTGTTAAAGCTGTAAATTCAGTAACGTTTACAAAAATATTCAGTTCCCAACTGTAACATAGAAACGAAGATACGCCATTAATGTCAGTGAAGTCAAGAACTGTTACAGCTATCAATCCAAGACTCAATATAATGGCTTCCTTTTGCTGCAAGGTTTGCTGCAATCTATATGGTAATGCGACAATTTGTACTTCTCCTGCTTAGCCATAATCACTTTATGCGATTCTTACATCCCTATTGTTCCTCCGTAAAGCGATAACTGTCTCATCACAATGCGGCAAGATTATATAAGAATTTACAACATTATATAGTTCATTATGTGTCGCTATTGTGTATAAAAAGTAATGTAATATTAATTGTTTATATTCTTCCCCATTATAAAGTAATGTTCTCAAAAACTGAAGCTAAATTATATCAGTTAGGTTTCTGTCTTGCACAAAGTTTGAAAAAATTAAAAACAAATTAAATTTGAATGTAAATAAATTTTTTAGTGATTGATAGGTCTTGAGTACTTAATAATATTGATTCAAGAGGAATATATTGAGTTATCCGATGGAAATAGCAAATATTAACGGTTGTGTCCGTGCTATAACTGTTTAACAGTTTAGATCTACTTAAAGTAGATGGAAAGTGGAAATAATATAATCAATGCAGTTATAAATAAATAACACCGCTAACTAAAGAATTCATTTGGAATTCTTTAAGAGTTGAGATAATAGAAGTCTCTATAGTCTAAAATTCTAAAGTTGGTGACCGGAGCCAGCTATACATTTGATAGTTAAATATGAAAAACAGTAATCATAGACTATTAGTAATTCATGTCCTAATATATATATATATATATATATATATATATATATATATATGTGTGTGTGTGTTTATGAATTTATAAAATTTCAATAAACATTAAATCATAAAACTACTTGCTCCACGGAGGCTCTAACCCGTATCTTTCCCTTGCCGAGTGAATTTGTTACCATAACAACACATGGCCCTCACTTTTTACAATTCAATTACTTTGAATTTGGCCGGATCTGTCACATATGTTTTATACAACCAAACTAATATATGATTGGAAGACCAAATACCTGTCAAACAACTTTTGTTTACATTAATATAATTTGTATAAATGGCAATAGGTGATTTTAATTTCAATAAACATTGAATCACAAAAAGTACTTGCTCCACCCTATTAGTCCAATTAAATAAGTGTATTATATTTAAGATCAAATTTATGTTGTGAAAAACCAATGATTTACTATTAATGTTATGTTCGCCAAGGGACAGAAGGGCTCGCTGTAGGCCGGTCATTGCATTCTTATATTAAAAATTAAAACTTACGCCACCCCAAACTCCCTTCATGCCAGTCGCTCCCCGGTCGTCTTAGCACATGTTCTTGGACCGAAAGAGCTCTCGTGGTGTTATAAAACACTAGTTCTACAACTATCTCATCCGCTCCTCTTAGAGGTTTTTAAGGATTCGATAAATAAAAAAGATAGTTTTAGTTCAATCTCACGCGAAGTTTGTTTGTTATATTTGGTCTCATAGTATTGTATTTATTATGCTTCATCCAACACTATTTTAGAATGTCTTGGGAAGTGTAGTACATTTAAATGTTAAGAATGAATTGATATTCTTCACAATTTAGGAGCTCTGTAAAGGGAGCCAGTGGCCTTCCAATTCCCTGGTAAAGAGATAGACATTGTGACTATTTATATTACTGATATTAACTATTTAGCTATTTATGTTACTCGTCTTGTAGTTATCGTGCATTATATTGAGTGATAACAAGTTACATAAGGAGTTTTTTGTGATTGAGAGGTACATTGTTACAAGCTAAAACGTTCATTAAAGAATTTAGACAAACTTGCTGTATATTAGTTAATGCTTGTAAGCGAATATTTAGAATGATGGAAAATAAAATTTATTATCAATAATACAATTAATTAAAAAATATAGCATGAGTGTTTTGACGTTCGAAATATTCCTCAAGCTTAAAATGTAAGATAATGAGACACAGTGCACCGGGTGTGACACCATCTCAAAACAACTTCCGGTAACATGGATTCAGTTTCCGGACATGAGTGTGAATATACGTCTCTGTTCTAGTGTTATACAGGAACATTCCTGACTTAATTCTTTTATGAATAATATGCATAAAATCAAATTATTTCGTAGCTTTAAAAGAGGGACATCGGAAGGCTCTTTCTTATAGGCAATGATGGTCACTGCAAAATAACCGACCTTGAACACCTCTTGCGTCAGTTTAGTTAGTATATAACTAATTCTAGTTTTGAAGTTGAAGAGTAATGATGCTTTTTGGTGAACTCAAAAGAATTTTTTTAAGACTTCATAAAATAAATATTGTTACAATTTTTAATATTGAGTTCGTGTGGGTTAGAAGGTTTTATTTCCTATCATTAGATGATTATAGCCTACTAAAAGATTCTGATTAAGGGACTTTTCTATCTGTAATAGGGAAAGATCAATAAAACAATTTAAATATATATGTGTGTATAATTGTATTATTTGTTTCAGTTTTTGTTACTAAAGTTTATCTTCATTTTTGTTATGAAGCTTACTCTATGCTCACACTCTTTAAATGTAAAATACATTTGAAAAAAAGTCGTTAAATAAAAATATGGTTCAGATGGCATAAAACCGTTTTTACAAAGAAATATTGATTACATTAAGCAGGTTTTTTTAACTAATATTTTTGTAATTTTATTATTTTGACAAATATTAAATTTTATACAACTTTACAGTCCAGTGGGGGTAGTGCAGAGAGATTTTCAACACAAGAATAGGCCTATACTCATACTAGGGACCTTAGTAACATCTATGTAAAATTTCATTAAAAACGTTTGGATAGCTTACGCGTGAAAGAAAACCCAAACGAGGTCCCTTTCGTACTTATGATATTATTGGGATATATACATATTTTTTATTTCCATGTGTACCTTCATAAATTGAACTGAATATAATAATTTAGACTGAATGTAGATTGTAAAGACCGAAATTCGTGGTATTGTAACTATTGTACGTTTTGGGGCCTACATATGTATATAATTTATCGGGGTAACAAAGCAAACTTCAATGTGTGTTTAAAATATAATTTATTCTAGAGAAAATGCTCCTAAATCCATGTAAAAACCTGGTGTAAAAACCAGTTTCTATTTTTCTTAGTATCTAATAATTTTAAATGTATAAATTAATATGATGCATGCTTATTTCAGTTCAAAAATACCATGCGGCTCCATCGTATACATAAAAGGAGCTTCCAATGAAAAGGTAACAGACTTCGTTTTTGGAAATGTATGTTCGGGATCGCTGATAACATCTAGTAGCAAATCAAAGTTGTCCTTTTATATTTCATTAAATAAAATAGTACCTGAATTTGTTAGAAAGAAGAACATGAACTAATATAAGAAGGTCACGTTTGCCTGAGAGATTCATGGATGTGAATCTCAACGGAGACACAGTGCGGTGGTGGCTGTATGGTGTGTTTTGTGGGGGAGGGTGGTAAGGGAGGAGTATTCACTTCAGACTGTGTAATTACCACAGGAACAATGGCTGATTCAGGCCCAACCACCGAAGTGTACCACAATCCCAAGCTTCTTTAGACCTTGGTTATTTTATCTAAAAGTGGAGAATCTAGCGAGAAGTGTACTGTTGCAATTATTTGTTTTATTAACCATTATACTGTACGATTAGTGTTATTCCTCCATTGACTAGCTGGAGAAAAGTGTTCCCTAGTTGCTGTCATAAATAAATAAGAAAACACATAACGTATTTATTTTGATAATTTCTTAATGAAAAAAATGTTTATCTTTACAAGTTTAAATACTCGCCAATTTTCGGGTTAGCCTAGGCAGATTTGCGTTCGCCCCATAACACACAACATCCTTGCCCAAAAATTGATTTCTCATCAGTCGGTTTTTATCATTTTCAAATTTCATTGAGACGTAGCAAAGATAAAGTTTGTATCAATTATTCAACTCTTTAAATCAAAACGAACGCAAGTTATCGTGCATACTGTAGGAGGCAAACAAAGAGACAGAAATCTGATGTCTCCAGATGATGGGAAAGAATCATTCGTAGCGTCTAATATTTAGTACTCGAATATGCCTTAAGGGAAAAAATTTGATTTCACAATTTGTCATTACATTTTTCTGTACAAATTAGACACAAATTGAATTCACTTGCGTCAGCAAAATCATACAAATACATGATACTGTATTATCAAGTGACAAATATATAATGCTTTTCATGTATTCATGTATTTCAGCTGGTATTCTCTTCGTTTTAAGAACACTAATCCAAACACACATAATAGTATATACGAGGGTGTTGTATAAATGTACAAAATCTAGTTCTTTGCAATTTTAGCTCAAAAACGATGAAATATCTGTATTTTAAAGACAAATAAAAAGACGAGTAACATAACAAAATAATCCAGTAATCCCAGTCCGCATAACACAGTAAAGAAAACTTTACCGATTAGCTTTCTTTGAAGATGACATTGCGTTTAACTAACATATTTTATTTTGTATAAAGGAAACATATTCAATTCAATAGCTTCATGGCATGCGTTAAGAATTTACTTGGAAATAGCATATAGTTAATTTTCACAGCGTTCTTTCATTTTAATGTCTTTATTCTGTGCCTTTATCGTTACTGAAATTGTTACCTATACCATCAATCTAACAGAACACTCTGGACAAGATATAAATGGAAAAACCCAATCAATAGATCAATGTATACGATTTTCAATCCTGATATATAGGCAATAGATTTAGGCAAGATTGCTCAAAGTTATCATTCATACATATAGAACTAAATCAGATTTCGTTTATCAGAAGGTGGCGTGAAGGTCTTCACTAAACGTTCAGTAATAAATGCGTATCATTTAAATATAAAGATACCTTATATCAAACTCACGTACACAAAACAGTCTTATGGATACACCGCTTCAAAGAGTACATATTTCCATACTTACAAAATCATAACAAAATGCTCTCGTGCCCGAATTATTTATGCATGTACGTGCTAATGAATTTCTGAATTCATGTAAGTTGTTCATAAATTAAATGTTTAAAATGTTAGTTAACATACTAAAATTTCATTTTAAAACTTTTACTACAGCCAAGATTTCCATTATGCCTGTAATTTTAAGAACCACTTCTGTACAAATATAATTAAATACTATTAATAACGTAAATATAAATATTATCTTCATATAAAAAATAATACTTCACGAAAAAAAACTGGTTCCTATGATGAAGATGTCTTAAATGGAAAGAAATAGTTTTGTGTTTTCCTTAAATAAGATATAAGTTACATTTTAAGTTCATTTATTTAGTGAGTAAACATTTTCAATTCAAGTGTTCCTACATCAGCGTGCAGTGTCTCCGTGGAAGCTCAATGACAAAGGACTTCAAGAACTATTCAGTCACAAAAAGGCATCTGAGCTCCATAAATCCCCCCTCCACTCCATAAACTTTGTTATAATCGTATTTCCTTCCAGCTGACGCACAATTGTTGTGCTTCCGCAATCTGGACCCGTTGTTTAATAACTGCTTCCTTTGTAGGGTTTTCATCTAAACGTTTGACTAAAATCTTCTAATCGTTTAAAATATAAGATGTGTTTAATATTAATTTACCTTTAATTATATCGTTTGGATTTTACCTACTATTCACTACGTGACAAGTGTTTTGTCACGAGGAAGAAAACGAAATAAAATAAAAGTGGGAATACATACGAGCATATTTCGTGTCATAAATGTTACTCTTGAAAAGAATATCAAATTTCTTATACTAAACGGCATGTTACTTTAGATATAAATTTCTTATATTTTACCGTTAAAGTAAATATTTGTTGTTAAGAAAAATATAAGACTGATAAAACAAATATAGTTAACTAAATTATTAAAATACTGCTGCATAGTAAAATAATTAAGATCAAAATACAAACATGTTAACATTAATATATTTAAGAAACAATAATAGCTAATCGTTTTACATAAAAAGTTTATCAGCAACATAAAATTGTAATAATTCTTTAATTTAAATTAACAAAAATTAGTTTAGTTAAGCAATATGTAGTTTAAGATATTTAAATTAAAAAATAAACTGCTAATGCATTACGCAGGTACTAAAAGTATAATGGTAACTATTAATTATTCCATCAGTTATTAAAAAATTACTTTTACAATAATAACTGTGTCCAAAGAAATACAATAATATTAACACAAATTTAGTGTTTACCTTAAATTTTAATATATGAATACATTTCATAATCTTAAAAGGCTGTTTTCGTAATAATAAAGTCTGTTACAGTTGAAGTATTACTAAATTTTCCAAGATTGAAAATATATATTATTACTATTATTTTTGAGACAAAGATAGAGGTGTCACTCAGGTCACTAATGGAACAATTGGTCCACTGTGTTCCAGCCCATCTGTTTGTTACCTGGAGACTGTCTATTGCCTGTTTGCAAAATATTGAGAAGTTATTCCAGAATGCAGAGGAAGATTACCAACTGTTACATTACCATTCCCAAGACAAGATAGAACGGTAAATGTCGCTCAGGTCACTAATGATTGGCCCACTCTGCTCCAGCCCATCTGTATGCTAACTGTCTGTATAGTGCCTGTTGCAAATTATTGAGAAGTTTTCCAGAATGGAAATGAAGATTACTATGCAACTGTTACATTACTATTCCCAAGACAAAAGAGAACGTTAAGTGTTGCTCAGGTCACTAATGATTAGCCCACTCTGCTCCAGTTCGTCTGTATGCTAACTACTGCCTCTCGATTACTATTTAGATGGAAGCTTGCTTTCTGTAGACAGTTAACTTAAATAAATGTTTATTATACAAAAAAATACTACTATAACATCACTCACTCTTCAATTCTAATGAGTAATGCTAAGCATAATGAGCTTAAGGTAAATTTGGAGATAGCTATTAACTAGGCCATCAGTTATTAAAAACACACTTTTACAATAATAACATGTGTCCAAAGAAATAAAATAATATTAAAAGGTGTTAATTTACTAACTACAAATTTTAAATTTGTCCTATTGCTCCAAGACCCTTTAATGTTTGTAATAATTTATAATATATTATTACATAATTGTTATTTATATTATATTTTTATTTTTAATTTCATTCTTTTCTTAAAATTTGTTTTTTGACACATAAAAGATACCATAAACCAAAATATAATAACAAGAAAAGTTTTTCTTAAAAGGACTTATGCAAATTCCACGTCATCGATAATAATATTATTAAGCCACCTCATTAATAATAATATTAAGCTTATCAGTACGTACATTTTTTAATATGAAAAAGGGTTTGGTTTAATTCTGATGGCTGTTTAAAAAAATGTTTTAACTGTTATTAATATAGCAGTTTAAAACCTAATACATTACATAATATAACATATATGTACATATAAATATAATATACATAATACACATATTCTGTTAGGTTTTTCATATTTAGTTATAATAATGAATCAAATTTTTACGCATTAATATAGTCTTTTTACTAATAACCAGAATTGTATGTTATTTAGAACTGCTCTTTTGCCCCACCATTGTTCGATACCATTTTTTATTATAAGCCATCTATTTCCACTTATCTTTGTACACACACACACACACACACACAACACACACACACACACACACACACACACACACACACACACACACACACACACACACACACACACCTGCATTCCAAATCTATAGTGGTCCGATTGTCACGTTGTATGAGGTGACTTCTGTCGACCCAATCAGGCGTCCAGGACGCCGGACAAGAAAAGGTTCCCCAAGGCATCTCTCCAGTTCTTCTAAAGACTCCGTCTCGCTAGGTTTGTACGTCAACACCATCTTTAACCAAGTTCGGGGCCGTGCCCCCTTGTCTTGTCTCTTGTGAACCGTAAGCCGTTCTATGGCAATTAACAGTCCCCTTGCCGGACATTATTTGATTCACGAACCAAAAGTAACTTTGTCCATCAACGTTCGTGAGTGAACCGAAAACAGTGTCGAAGTGAAGGTGGAATCTTCATCCATCAACAAGGACTCCCCCTGCTCAACGTTTTCCTTGGAAGCAACCTAGGTCGAACTACAATCAACCCAACTTCATGTGTGTCCGAGGTGTCAGACAATGGACGGTGCAAGGTAACAGTGTTTCATCATTCTTATCATGGTCCTTCGCAACTAAACACAATTCTATTCTGAACCAAGATTGAAAATCCTCAACTAATTTGGACATTTTTGGACATTTTAAATAGAAAACGAAAATCATTTTAACACCTGTATTTTTGCTTTAATTGTGTGCCTTTTTTTTCTAATACTATGTTTTGTGATCTCATTTCGTATTTTTATTTTTCCCATTCGACTAATAGTTATTCTTAGAAAATCAACCTATGGGCTCCACCTGCACAGCTATCGAAGTATGAGTTTTAAAAAATTTAGAACATTTTACTGGTCCTTTCGAATATAATTGCGGTCCGCAAAGCCTCATCTCCTAACATAATTTTGGGTCCATCTGACAGGATCTAACATATTCAACATGTTCTTAAATATACAACAACAAGACAATTAAAATATACTGGAATGGAATTTTTAACATTCTTTTTATCTTTATAATACATCATACCTGTAGCAATGTAATACAATTATAGTAATACATTAGCATATATTTTGATAATTCCCTCCTCTATGTATTAAATATCTCTCATCTTTTGCACTGTATGAAACAATGAGGTTCTAAATATACTATCAGTAATTTTTGAACCTAACATGTTTTTAGTTAATTGCTTTTTAAATTTTTGATTTCATTCTCCTCTTACATATATATATATATATACATTCATTAAATTTGTATAAATGGCAATAGCCGAATTTAATTTATTTCAATAAACATTGAATCGCAAAAAAGTACTTGCTCCGCCGGGACTCGAACCCGGATCTCTCACTTGCCGGGTGAATGTGCTACCATTACACCACAGAGCCCTCACTTTTTACGATTCAATTATTTTGTATTTGGCCGTTTCTTTCACATATATGTTTAAATAACCAAACTAACATATGATCGGAAGACCAAATACCTGTCAAATGACTTCTATTTACATTCATTAAATTTGTATAAATGGCAATAGCCGAATTTAATTTATTTCAATAAACATTGAATCGCAAAAAAGTACTTGCTCCGCCGGGACTCGAACCCGGATCTCTCACTTGCCGGGTGAATGTGCTACCATTACACCACAGAGCCCTCACTTTTTACGATTCAATTATTTTGTATTTGGCCGTTTCTTTCACATATATGTTTAAATAACCAAACTAACATATGATCGGAAGACCAAATACCTGTCAAATGACTTCTATTTACATTCATTAAATTTTGTATAAATTTATATATTAATTTATATATATAAAATTTATAAATTAATATATATATATATTTTTTTTAAATATTTACTTTGGTAGACTTTGTATTTATGTAACAATCTGTTGTAATATTGCTCTTAGTATCTTATTTATTACTGAAAAGCTGAGACAGCCAAATTGTCAAGAAATATCTCGTCGTGGTGGAATTCTTTTACAAAGTAATAAACTATCTCATACTAAACCTTTATAGACTGTAAGTAGATTGTCATATTTTACAACTCAATACATTATTTTATATGTGCATACATAGTGACATCCCCACTAAGTTTGTATACAAATAAAAATAAATGAACTAAGACTATTGAATTGACAGCATGGTTTACCAGGAATTTAAGGGAGACCAAACCAAGCATACTTCAAGTAATTGTTATGCTGGAGGGTTTCCTCACAAAGGGTAGATTGTACCTCTCTCGCTGAAACGGTTTACCTTCCTAGCCACTCCCTAACCACTGGCAATATAAATATCTGTCAGTAGATATTTACTTTCTAACTGTGATTTTGACTATATGTATGAGTTACTTTTTATTTATATTTTATTTCTTATTAAACCCCGTAATATATAAAAAAATATAAGGACAAATTTTCCTCTAATTATCACAAGATTCTAAATGAAATATTTATTGACTATGAACAACAATTAAACATAGAAGTTTCACTGTGTTACTACGTTAAACAACTAGATTTCTCTTTTTGAGTTTGTAATTACTTCTGTACTGTTGTATGTTTTATAGTAGTGAACCGATAATATTAAAGGAAGAAAACAAGATTAAAAAATCACATTATGTGTTAGGGAAAAAGTAGCCACGATATAAAACGTGCATATCCATTGTGAATTGGAATAAAGGCTGTGAGACAGTTTGTGGGGGTGTGGGTCCAATAGCAAAAAAAACTTTATAGGATACCCCAATAACACTGTCTAATGTTTTCACATAATTTACGAGTACTTTTTAACTGTTCTTTGAACTGGTGGGCTTCCTTGACATTCTGATATGGCATTTTAACAGTGGCTTTGGAAAAACTGTGGCAGAGAAATTAACTGTAAAAATGCCTCAACGATTCATTCTTTCCCTGGCTACAGCCAAAAAAAACAAGTGTAACTCAAAACTTTAATAACGATTATTTTGCAATGTTGCATAAACTTAATAAGGATTTCCCCCTAATACCGAAAATAGATAGGACGTATGTAAGCCGTAATAGGTTTCTCAGTCCTACTTAAGTGTGTATATTTTCTTCTTCAGGACAAAACAAACTCAACATGCCTCTGGAAATATTTTAGAAAAAAGTATATTACAGAAGCCGATTTTACACGATTTTGACCAAAGTATATTTTTAAGAACTACATAATCGAACGTATATAGTATTATGATTGAGCCAATGTAGCAAGCTAAACTGTGACATTGTACAAATTATCTGAAGTAGGCATTTTTTTAGCACAGAAGGCTTCTCGGTCCTTACGTAAGAATATATTTATTTCTTCGTCAGAACAACAAGGCTAACTCTAATATGGTACTGGAAAATATTCGTAGAACTGAAATTTATGACAATGAATGGATAAAGATGCTTTTTGACCGAATTAGGTTTCCGAGATATGTGTAATGTGTTTTGTTCATCAGATAAGGCAGACTCTCTCATGTATATATATATATATATATAAATATCTATATATATATATATATATATATATATACACTTTCAAATTTTACGAAGATGGTCGCCAACTTTAAAATCTTTAATGGAACACCCACATCATTGATTAAACGTGCTTGAAGAGTTCATGCCACTGATGATGAAAACTTCCAGTCCACGTAGCTCCTGAACCATTACAGATAATGAAAAACTCTCAAAAGCAAAAATGTCTTATTTTTTTGATTAGAATCTACAAACAACATAAAAGTGTGTCATATCATATTACATCATAAGTGCTTTTACTAAATAATATTAGGGCTTCGTTTTAGAAAATTGCGTGCGAAGCAACGGGTAACAGCTAGTGTGAAATAACAAATCTGGATTACATAGGATACCAATAAATAAGCATTAATAATAAAATAAAATCAGTGCAATTATTTAATTTAAAACAGCTGTGAACTGATAACCAAAAAGTGTTATACTGAATTCGCTGCCATTACATTTATCATGTGTCCACATTTTACACATTAAATACTTGATCTACAAGTTCTCCTTTCGAGTCTTCTGAGTAAAATTCGTCACAAAGAATAGGCAGCATCCCCATCCATTGGATCTTGAACACCAATTTCGTATGTTTAGTGCTAAATCTCCTGAATCTATAGATTTGTCTTCGTTTGATTGTTCTGGAGACAGTGGTCCTAGCTCTAACTTTAGTTTATTTAATTTTTTAACCCATTTTTAGGTTTTTAAACTTTAAGTTTGTCTTTCTCAGCTTTTTTTGTCCTTTTTCATAGCTTTCTACAACCGTATCTTGTAAGGTGAAGGCGTAGTCTAAGCTGCTTTTGCAAACATGGGTCCTTTCTTTATAATTATTTTACTGGAATATGACATTTCTCATTCGGTGAAACCTTCGTCGCTTGCCCTGAACATGAAGTTATCCCTGAAGGACCAGTTTCAGCCAGGTTTTTAAACGCTTGGTGTGGCAGTGGACTGTTAATATCAAGTACTTCTACAATGAAGGTACCAAAATCAAGGTCTGTAAATCCGTTTCTGGTTGCAAGGATATATGCCGCTAACCATAAACCCGTTCACAGCTATTTGTCCAGTTTGGAACATTTTAGGCTTTTTCAAAAGAACTCAGCTATTTTATAAGGACTGGGTGGTCTAGAACCGTCCAGTTTCTAATGTTCTCACTCTAGTAATGCTTAAGTGATTCTATAAATGTTTTATCCAGCGGCTGCATTTTCTAATATGTGTGGGGTGACAAAATAAAAATTGTAATATGATTGTTTCTTGCAAGTCGACGTTATCAATATACTTATTATGTGTGTTATTGCCATCCAGGATGAGCAGAAACTGTTTTTTCTGCTGTAGGTTTGACATTTTCGATGAAATACTTAAAATAATCAGTGAATAAATTATACTGTATCCATCCTGATAGATAGCATTTTACAGTGCTACCTATGGTAATTATATTGGATAGTAGAGTTTTGTATCCCATACAGCCACTCGAGTTATTGCGCATATTACCATCTTCGACATATTTAAAAGTGACACATTTGTTTGTTCTAAATAAAATTAATAACTATTTTACTTGTTAGTTTAATATTATATCCTATCTATACACAGTCTAAAGGCAACGTCGTAATGACTAAATAAGCATAATTAGTATGATTAAAAAGTTTACAAAGACTTACCTTTTAAAGCTTTTAGAGGACGAACAACACAATGTTGCTTCCTACACACTGTATAAACAAGCTAATGCGTCAGCGGGCACCATAACCACAGCCTTTAAAACAAACGATTGGCATACGTTGATACGTTTCCGCCATAATGCGTTTGCTTGTTGAGCATATATTAGGTTAACCCATATTGCAACCATAACCCATCATATCACCTTTGTCTCTGCGACCGTAACTTACAATGCCGGAGCTTGGTTGGATAAAGGAGGAACAGATTAAACTAAAATCACTATTATATGATCTACGTTTTTAAAATATAATAACGTAATTTATATACAGTAATTTTTGATTCATAGTTACTTCAACTCATTAAGTTTTGATTCATTGTTAGAATAATCTATATTTGATGCTTAACAGCTGTATCCATGACTACGAAATATTTGGCAGAGTGCAGCATAATGATGCGCTAACATAACATTTTTTATTAAGAACATTTCTATCATTATAGATGATTAGATCTTTCAGATAAGCAATGAGGATTCCATGTGGCCGATTTTAAATAAATTGTAATAATAAATTATAAGGATATTGTTACATTGCGTATAATAAAAACAACAGGAAGTTACTAATGTTACAATTAAATTTTAAAAGAGTTCAAGGTTTGACCTAATATAAGAAAGTAACGCAGACAAGAATTTTTTTACTAATTAATTAGACAATAATTTTGTTTACACTTAATTATGTCAAATACACATTGAGATGGGAAAGTGTCTTTAAGTTACTTAAATAAGTCAAAAGAGTTATTGTTTTTTTTTTATAAGCCTACATGCAGTTTTAAGCAAGATCTCGGGAGCATATCCGGTCACAACGAGGCCAGTTTCCGGTATACATCTGTGACATCACATTTTGTTACTGTTCCAGTTTTTCTATTTCGTTTTTCTCAGTCACTAATTTAGAGAGTACTTATAACGTATCTTCGTTAGTTATTTATACAAGCCATTTATATGCTGCACACAAAATATTCAATGGGTTTTTAATAGGTTTAAAAAAAACCACGTGAGTATTTTATGACGCAAGAATTGTGATAATCCCTAGCCGTGTATTTATACCGAGAATCTAGAGTATGGCTCTAAAAATTTTCTCAGTGAATAAATACAAACGTATTAGCGTCGATATAATTACTCGCTGGCAAATACAATTAATTTTGTGAGATATCATACCGAGAAATACCTGCAGTACAAGAAATTGTTCTATTAAAATAACTGCTTCTAGACGAAGAAAACTTCACTCAATAAACTAAGGCTATTTATTTATTTATAAACAACTATGATTAAATTAGTAAATATACAATCATTCAGTATCGATACTGTGCAACAATATTGTTAATAAAAGTACTTAAGATGTACCACTACTGGTAAATAGTACTTGCAATGGAAATTTATTGCAAACGAAGTTACAATTGCATTGAAAAACTGAAGATTTAAATAAATAAATTTGTACAATGAAGGCTTCCGACTAGTATAATTGCTTTTAAAAAATAAATGTATACGTCAATATCAGATGTTATATATTTTACAAAGAAATTGGGCTTCATTAAAAAATAGTAAGAAACGAAAATATTAGTTTATTAGATTTCTATGTCTGTTTAATTTACACAGGAAATCCATCAAAACTGATGATATGAAGTGGAATTGTCTATTTTGGAGAATAAGTTTCTATGAAGTGCTTTGGTAAGCGGCTGACTTGCTTATACCACAACTCGGTTCTGGACCGGTGTATTGCATGCTTGCTCCGCTTTTGGCAAGCCTGTCGGCGCATTCGTTACCACCTATGCCTGTGTGGCCCGGTACCCAACCAAGACGCACATAGTTGCGTGATCCAAGCTTGCAGAGAGTGTTTAAAGCACTCCCACACAAGCCTGGATGAGTCACCAAGGACAAGCACTCGGCAAAAAAAGAAAAAGACTGCTTGCTGATTCTAGCTCTGGCTTCACCAGATGGCTGATGGGGCTGGGCAGGGATCGGGTTATAAGCAAAGTGATTGCCTTGATCACTGGACACGGCCACTTCAGGAAACACCTAAACACTCTAGGTTTACGACATGAGGGGACTCGGAGTGTAGACTCTGCAATAAGTCTGAAGAGACTGCAAAACACATAATACTGGACTGTGAGAGACTGGGAGCAAGGAGAAGGGCTCTTTTCGGTGATAAACAACCAGGCGACGAACCAGATGCTAGTATCGGGGAAAAGCTTCTTTAGAGCCTAATTAAGGGCACAAAGATAGGCTTACCCCTCTAACATCAAAAGGGGCACACAATAAGCTCAGGTTGACGAGTGAGGATCTGTGAATCCACCCCAATACCCCAAAGCAAAAAAAAAACAAAAAAAAAAATGAAAATGCTGCTGAAAGCGTGAGAAAACATTGTTTGTTACGCTCCTTATGAAACTTTATTTTTAAAATCTGTGGACAATATATATTTGTTTGAAACCACTACTTATTGAATGTAATATCATATCTCTCATTGAACCTTTTAAACTTTAATTATTTTGTAAATGACAATTATATGGAGCTTTTTTATGGCCCTACCTTACTATAACATTTCAAAAGTTGTTGCAGCAATTCAAGCATGAATTATTTTAGGTTCTAAACTTTTGCATACGTTGTATTACATTTATGTACTTTAATTATCAGCAGTAATAGATCGCATACAGAGCAGCATCTGAATGTTCATTTATAAATTGTCTACAATGACTTTATTACGCGAACACAAGGGATTAGTTTAGAACTTTAGTGCGAGTCATACATAGTAATTATACTAGTCGAGAACACTGCTGGAGTGTAACGTAAATAAGGCAAATTTTATTTGAACGGGTTTAATACAAAATAAATGTTTGAATTACGGTGTACGTGAGTGCTTTAAACTTACATCAGAAGCTCCCGTTGTATTTAAACAATAATTAGAGATTTCCATCCAATTTTTGATGGTTTTTATTATTATTTGCTTCATATATTTCATTCTTAATTAGAGATAACAAGTTGCGTAGTAAAATTAAAATTAGGTGAAATTTATAAGTATAAAAAAATCGTTATATATTTCCTAATATTGTGGTTGTACTTGCATCAGTTTTTCAAAACTCTGACCGCCTAGATCGCATGAACAAACATCGTTTTCTTTTTGTCTACCGTTCCTGCGATAAGCAGCCAGCGGACCTTATTCTTCCTCAACTCGTAAGTACCGTGAAATAATTATCCTTCACTACTTCTTATGTTTTAACTCTCTCAATCCTCCTGAACCATAGATCTAACAACTAAAACTCACTATTACATCAATCACAGGCAATAAAATATCATAATAAGCCTAAAGTTATTTGTATGCGTTATAACAATGTTTTTTTCATTTTCACTACAAACTCATTAAAGTTTCATTCCATTCATTGTTTGAATGTACTGCATTAGATGCGTAATGACGGAATAATTTATCAATTTTTACAAAGAAATTGAACTATCATTACAGAAAATTAGATTTATTTACGTGAGCAACTAAGTATTTTATATGACCCTCTTTAACTATACATTAACATTACATTATAAGGACGTTGTTATATTACAAAGAATAAATACAACAGGAAATTATTAATGGCCTCAATTACCTATAGCTAACTGTTTAATCAATAAAAGAAAACAGCGTAAACATGAATTTTTTAATTAATGAATTAGAAAATAATTTGGTTACACTTTAAATAAAAAATCAAATAGAAGAAGAAATTCAAATTACTGATATGTGCTAAAAGTATCATTGCATTTGGATTAGTCTACATGTAGTGTAGAGCAAGCTCTTGGAGGCCAGATCCGGTCACAACGAGTCACGAGTTTCCGGTCCACATGTGTCACATCACACTACTATGATCGTGTTGTAGTGTTCCATTTTTTTATTTCGTTTCTTTCAGTCATCATAGATTGTTGATATTAATTATGGCCTATCTTTGTTAGTTATCTCCTTCCATACAAACCATTTTTATGCTGTAGATAAAATATTAAATGGGTTTTATAAAAGAGTAAAGAGTACAAGGTGATTATTTTCTAATTCGAACTCGTATAAAAACTACTACAAATAAAGTATTCATTTACGAATGTGAGTTTAAAATTTTGATTGTTTTGGTTGTGTAACTAATACAATCAACTTTATACCTTCAGGAAGTGGGCACCTATTTTGAATTATTCATGACTGGAGAAAAACATACTTTTTATAATCATATTTTTGGAAAACTACATTATTGCTACTCTGTAAAGAAGAAAATTTATATTTGATAAGAAAATGACCGTCTATTCGTCTTTCCGCCGTTGCGTCGATTGATCAATGTATATAGTTTTTTTTATTTCTCTGTTTCTATATTTATAGATAGATAATAAATTAATAAGATGGTTAGACTATTTATTCTAACATTTCTAATTCCAATTAGGGTAGTGTTTGTATCCTGCCCAATCGGTTGAGCTAACAATACAAATCTTTATTGATTGGACTCCATTTGTCTTGTTGCCATTGCTGTTTTCACTCTTGTCATAGCAACAGAATGTAAAAACTTTTATATTTTTTTGTAGTTTACAAGATGTATAGTACAATTTTACGCAAAAAATAATTGTTTTCTCATTACTAGCACATCAAAGTTCTCTGATGCCATGTCAGTGAAATAATCCTGAAAAATTATATCTTGATAAACAATTAATTTTCTAAATTCAATAAAAATTCTTATTATATCTATATTAAAAATGGTTTTTTTACCTTTAAATTGGTTAGGATAAAAAGGTTGTTTATGTACAAATTTTAGAAATATAAATTTACAAGGAAAGTTGGTTTTTGGAGGAATAGGTTTAGTCTGTGATATTCTTTATGGACAATAAAACGTAGCGGTTATGGACATAAGGATCGGAATGATTTCTCTCCGTAAAGCTGCAGTTGGCAGGGACATTATTCTAGAAGAAGAGCATATAACGACAGCTGGTAGGGAGTTAATTTAAATGGAAGAAATCTTAAAGCCGACTCACTGCTGATGTTGATTTTCTTCATTACTTTGCTAATTATTTGTTTTGGATGAAACATGTTGGTCGAATTTTCAAAATATCATTAAATCTTGTTGAATTAAATCTTTTGGTTGTTTTTTAAATCTATTCCCAAATTAGTATATATATAATAGAGAATAACATTTGTTTCATTACATATGTATAATTTGTTATAATTTGAAAAGATTTGTAAAATATTAACCATGTCTTACTATTCTAATTTTGCTTTTCACCACACAAATCGAGATTTTAACTACGGCAGAATGTGAAACAATATTTGCCTGGAATCTCGTGGACGTTTTTTTCAGGTTATATGGGGGGTGGGGGGGGGGGGGGGTGGGGGGGGGGGGGGGTGGGGGGGGGGGGGGGTGGGGGGGGGGGGGGGTGGGGGGGGGGGGGGGTGGGGGGGGGGGGGGAGTTACGTAAGCAGGGAAGACACAGTAATGAGGTTAATTAACGTGCGTTTGTAAAGGAATAATTCGAGGACCACGAAATTTATAGTTCTGACCTTTCTGACTGTACCAATAACGCACTGATTTAAAGGTTTAAAATTTGTAAAAAATAGTGTACAATTTATAATTAAAATTTTCATTCTACGTATGCAACATCTAGTTTGATGATGGTGCATATCACTCTTTAGATTTAGCAGAGCAAACAATTAAATTGCTCTTATAGGTAATATGATCACCTAAATTATTTGTGTTCCAAGAATATTACAATATTACCAACTTTTAGACTTATCTGCAATCATATTTATTCATTTTAGTGTACGTCAATTCCTTTCAGTTCATTAAGAGATTTAAGCAAACTTTGAGCTGACTTAAGAAGTTTTGTTTTATCGGCTTTGAATGGAGTTCTTTGGTTTGCGATAAGAATTAATTCTTTTTATACTCTGCTGTTGTTCTTCTAATATTTTTATAATTTTCTAAAACCATTATTTTCATCTTATAACTTTAATTTTTCTTACTGATGTTTCAATATTTGAGTCCTACAGTTAGAAACTTCCGAAGAAGATGTACATGTAATAATACTGGACTTTGTTTGCATGTAAATTTTACGTTATTAATAAATTCCACTAAACTTAATATATTTTTAACAATCCGTATTGTTGCATAAATGCATATTATACTGGCTTCACGGAACCTCAAAAAATGTTTCAGGATTTTGTTATGTCCGTCTTTTGTCAATACTTGTCATGTCGACTGCATATACATGGAATTCTCTATGGCACTTTACAGGGTTCTCATAACTTCCTGATTGCAAATTTTACTGGATACAAGATGGGTGGTTAGCTGCTGAAATGAATTTTAAGCTATCTTGGAGACCACTTTTTGTCACTAATGTGTGATGGATCTCTTTCTGCACCTGTCTGGCGTCCCTCAAGTTTCTAACTTGGATCCTCTATTGTTCATCAAATTTATCAATGTTTTTTTTAACTATTCCAGTTAACTTTCTTTTATTTGCAGATGATATAACAATCTATACTAGGATCATTTCATCATCTGGACCATGAGAAACTTCAGAGGTCGCTCTCTAATATTATGGAGTGATGTGAATCAAATGGTACATGTCAGGTTTCTGAACATAATATGGAAAAGCGAAGAGATCCATTTATGACGTGAGGAATCTACATTTAAACTTCAAATACCGTGCTCCAGGTGTGATCCTTGACAGATTCTATTATTTTTTTGCATTGTATTCACGTTGTTAGTAGTATACTCTGTTTGGTAATTTTTTTTCTGCCACTGTTCATCTTATATTATTGTTCCGTTTCTAAATTATTATTAGCAATATTTCCAATTATTGTTACAATTGGCAATTTAAAGAATAGCCTACTAATCACGTTTTTTACTGTTAAAACAGTTATTATCATAATTTGTCGTCGTCGCTTGTTAATGACTTGTTTTTTAGCTATTTACGTCGACAATGGTGGAGTGTAGCGGGTACAACGGTTATCGCAAGATGACCAGATCAATCAACGTCGAACTTGGCTGCTTGCCTTGGATGGGTAACCGCTGAGCAATCCTGTTCTTGCAAGCAGTCCGCCTGTCCGGCTATTGGTGTTGATTCGGAAGTCACTTTTAAGCCGTTGATCACCAGGTAAAGTTTTAGAGATGGCTTCTTTCCCCAACTTTGCCTGATAAAATAAGACATATTTAATTTACTGTAATTTTACGTGCTTACTGTATACTGTTTGATTTATATGCACTACCTGCACTTTGCCATTTTACTTGCATCTTTTTCGTAAAACATGGTCTGTATCGTTGGAATAAATAAAATAAACAAACCCCAGACACAAGTATAATGTATTCCCCCAAATGTGCCCATGGGTGGATTGGCCTAATGTGGGAAAAAACTGTATCCATGCATTTTACTCTTTTAGAGGGGTTCTCCTCCAAAAATTTACTTTTTATTTAAATAAATGAGATAAGTAATAGTAGTAATAATAAAAGTAATTAATGAAATGTTTTCTCAGAATTTCGATCTTTAATAGACAACTGCTAGTTAAAAATCATACTGGCTTAAAACTAATTTAGCTAGAACCATGACGTGAATTAAGAAACAAGTGGTGCGTTTACTAGTACTAGTGCAGAATGCCTAATAATATTTTTGTAATATCTATGCAAGCTATCCTGTCTCACTGTTTGTGAAACTTTATTAGAAACGCTAGCTTGAACAGCTTTAAATTTTATAAACACGGCTCTCGTAAAACCTGTTTGAACTCAAACTCTCGTGTTAACGTCATAATTTTAGTTTCTACTTGGTGCCCCACTAAAAATTTATTTTTTCAAAATTTCGTGAAGGCTTTTCATCAAGAAGTTGTAAGAGTGCATTCGCAATACTGTTCATATATTCCGTTTTGTTGATCGCCTCGTATGATACAGTCACAAACTCTGGGAACAGCCAATATTCAGTTGAAGGCACTGATGTAGTTACTGTATCTAGTCTCTCCACAATCCCAATTATTCCCCTGCCCTAACCATATCTCCTCACGGTTGTTCGAATATTATCTGTTTCTTGACACTATAATTCTAGATACATGTATAGACAATTTTTTTTTCTATAAAATTTAATGCTTATTTTTTTAGTTTTAGGCAAATATTATATAAATAATTAAATATTTATTAGTTGACTTTTACTGAAGGACAATCTCTCGAGGGGATGGATAAAGGTCCATATTTGTTTGTCATACAAATCGTATATTTTTATTTTTTAACATTTTTTGTAATAAAAGAACAAATTATTTAGTACAAGTTTTTATTTACATTGCTTAAAAATTATTGAACATTGTTCATAAAATACTTATTCAGTATAAGGTACTTACACAATAAGTACTGATAGACGTATTCAAATTTTTTCTAGTCTTTGGCTTTTCTAATGCATTTTAGTGTTTCTTTTTAGGACATTGTAAGCTTATAACTTTTCTACAGGACCTTGCAAGGATAATATAGCTTTCCTCTTCAGACGAGGAATACTATATTTTACACTCTCTTCTGAATCACTGATATCTGAATCTGTTTTATATTCTCTCTCATATTAAAAACAGGATCACTTATCACTATCATCAAGAAATTATTTTCTCAATATTTTTTTTTCACTAGTAAATCTTTTCACGCCATCAATTTCAAGCCATAGTTCGTAATGCATGACACAAATTTAAAAATGTTCACATAGATATAAATCAATAATAAAAATTAAAAACACCATGACAATCAGTTATAATAAATATATGTCATCACTAAAAACGTCTGTTTAGACCTTAAAGGTTCTGTAACTGAACTGCTGTAATATGTCTGAGAGATCTTTCTCTTGTAACTTACTGCAAAATATCTTGGAGACCACCATATTACCAGTGTTAGAACTGCGCGAAAGCCTTCAAGGTCAAATTCCGCCCTTAAACTGATGCACAGAAACTACGAAGGTACTGCGTGACACAGTGATCCAGGGTGCACAGTTGGGGAGGAAAGGGATTTCAAATTTCCCTCGCGTTGTCTTAGACCGCTTTTAATAGTTGTGGGTTAATTCTCACACTTCCAGAGATTAGAGAATTTTGTGATTGGGCACACGAATACATCGTGACTAAAATAGAGAAAATTAACCATCTTGACTAATATCAAACATCCATAGACGTTGGAATAGAGTTGCAACTCCTAGAGAAAATATATAAACAAGAATGAAAAGTAAAAACTGTTTTTACAATTTTTGGGTCATCATGGTTATGTAAATATATTTCTTAAAGCAGAAAAGAAGGGGAAGTTTACTATCTCGTTACTATTAGAAATATAACTAAAGTGAACGAGATATGCTTCTCTAAGCCTGAAATAAGAAACAATGGTAGTCGCTTTTAAACCATTGAACCTCTAAAGAATGGACACTGATAGTAAAAGTACCATAAACTTGTTTAGTTCCAATTGCAAATTATCGTATACTTTTTTTTCTTGCGTTGGGGTATTGGGGTGGATTCACAGATCCTCACACGTCAACCTGAGCTTATTGTGTGCCCCTTTGATGTTAGAGGGGTAAGCCTATCTTTGTGCCCTTAATTAGGCTAAGAAGCTTTTCCCCGATACTAGCATCTGGTTCGTCGCCTGGTTGTTTATCACCGAAAAGAGCCCTTCTCCTTGCTCCCAGTCTCTCACAGTCCAGTATTATGTGTTTTGCAGTCTCTCCAGACTTGTTGCAGAGTCTACACTCCGAGTCCTCATTTCGTTAACCTAGAGTGTTTAGGTGCTTCCTGAAGTGGCCGTGTCCAGTGATCACGGCAATCACTTGCTTAACCTGATCCCTGCCCAGCCCCATCAGCCATCTGGTGAAGCCGGAGCCAGAGTCAGTAAGCAGTCTTTTGCCGAGTGCTTGTCCTTGGTGACTCTGCCACCGCAAGCGGTGTGTCTTCCTGGACCATTTGTTTATACTTTGGTAAGCAGCTGACTTGCTTATACCACAACTCGGTTCTGGACCAGTGTATAGCATGCTTGCTCCGCTTTTGGCAAAGCCTGTCGGTGAATTCGTTGCCACCTATGCCTGTATGGCCCGGTACCCAACCAAGGCGTACAAAGTTGCGTGATCCAAGCTTGCAGAGAGTGTTGAAGCACTCCCACACAAGCTTGGATGAAATGCTGTTGGAGTCAAGAGCATTAAGAGATGCCTGACTGTCTGACATTATGCAGATGTTCTTTCCTTGGTACACTCTGGCGAGGCAAAAGGTTGGCGCAGGCCAGGATACCATCGATTTCGGCTTGAAATATGGAGCAGTTCCGTCCCAAACTGCCGCAAAGGGCAGTTCTAGGGGATTGACTAAACACTCCATATCCGGTTCTGCCCTTAATAAGCGAGCCATCCGTTGTACCAGACAAAGCTCTTTCTTATTGTTAAGATGTTATCTTGCGATTTCCACTCATCTCTGGAGTAGAAGTCAACAGAGAATGGCTTATTGAATACGAACTCCGTTCTCATTATGTCTGAGACCATTTCGAGAATAGCGTTTGGGTTTACAGCTTCGGTGATGGTGCCGTGGCCCGTTTTGGACGTGCCATTCCTCCACAAGTCAGCAACCATCAGCCGATAAGCTGACTTGCGCGCTTCAGCTTTTATGTAGACATCAAGAGGCGGAAGTCCTAAAGCCACCTCGAGGGTCGCTGAGGGACTGCTCCTAAATGCTCCGGTTGCAAAGATTGTGTCAAGCCTTTGCAAGCTTTCAAGCTTGGCTTTAGCAGTTACCTGATTCACCTTTGTCCACCAGACTAATGAACCATAAGTGATTTGAGGCCTTACAACTGCTTTGTAAAGCCATAGTGCTATATGGGGTTTTATGCCCCATGAAATTCCTGCAAGTCTCCTGGACGTCATGAGAGCCCACTTTGCTTTGTGCAGGATATTGTTAAGATGATTCCACGTAAGCTTATGGTCTAGATTCAGTCCTAAATATTTGACTGTCTTTGACCACTCAAGCTGTGTGGATGCGAGTTTCAGCCTGGAAAGAGGCTCTAGGTTCTTTTTCCTAGTGAATGGTACAACTATTGTCTTAGAGGGATTTACTTTCAGTCCCTCTCCATGACACCAGTTGTGTACATGTTGAAGGTTGGTATTCATGATATCAGCAACAACATTTGTACGTTTTCCCTGTACCATAAGGACTATGTCGTCTGCATATCCTTGGACATAGATTCCATTGTTAGTAAGGTCCTCAAGTAGACCATCTACTACTAGAATCCACAGTAGAGGTAAAAGGATGCCTCCTTGAGGGCATCCCCTTGTTGGTGCGATCACAAGCGATTCTTCATTGAGATCGGCCCTGATCCGTCTGGAGCACAGCATGGCCCTAAGCCACCGGCACAGAGCTGGCTCGAGGCCACGTCGCTGTGCTCCACATACCATCGCAGTGAATTTAGCATTGTCAAAAGCTCCTTCAATGTCTATGAAGGTGCACAATGCCAATTCCTTGGCGGACAGGCTATCCTCAATCCTACTGACTAGTTGATGCAGTGCTGATTCACAGGATTTGCCTTGCTGGTATGCATGTTGGTTGCGATGAAGGGGAGTGCCTGAGAGAACTCCCTTTCTCAGGTCCCTCTACACCAGTCTTTCTAATGTTTTCAGTAGAAACGAAGATAAACTGATGGGACGAAAAGATTTAGGGACAGATAGTCCGCTCTCCCTTTTTTAGGGATAAAGACCACCCTGTTGAGACGCCAGACTTGTGGTATGTACCCATAAGCTAGGCTCGCCCTGAATAGTTCACATAAAAGCGTGAGGAGATTATCCGGCCCTTGCTGAAGCTGGGCCGGAAAGATTCCATCCCCCTCCTGCAGATTTGAAAGGGGCAAATTTAGAAATTGCCCATTTGGCTTTTAGAGAGAGTGACAATCCTTCTGGCAATGGCCCAGCTACCACGATCAGCTCTTGGCCAAGAGCCTGCCTCATGGTTACCAGACGTTCCAGTGTCGTCATTCTCAAAGATGCAATCAGGGAAGTGAGTCTCAAGGAGAAGTTTGAGGCTGTCACTAGACCCTGAAGTGTATTGACCTCCCTGGGACATTAAAGATCCCAAGTGACCGGTTGGACCTCAGGCTAGTAAACGTTGCAGTCTAGCTGCCGCGCTTAATTCATTTACCTCCTGTGTAAACTGCCTCCAGGAACTTTGTTTTGCCTTTTTGATTGCTAGGCTGTATTCTTTTAGAGCTCTATGGTAGGGCTCCCAGATACGGCTCCTTTTGCATTGATTGTGCAGCTTCCTAACATTAGCCCTTTTGCGAGCGAGGTCCGCAGTCCACCACTTAGTATTGGTTCGAATCTTCCCCCGTCGCAATGGAAAATTGTCGTGGAAGCTATTGATTATAGCATTCTGCAGGTCAGAAGCTATCTGATCTATGTCTGTGAAGCATCGCACCCTTCCGCCTACCGATCCCAACTGTGACTGAAGGTCAGACGTATATCCCAACCAGTCAGTCCTCCTGGGATTGCGATAGAGGACCTCTGCAGCTTCATCTTGCAAGTTAAAGCGGATATACCTGTGATCTGATAATGAGACCTGTACGCTTACGTGCCAATTATCAACCATTCCAAGTATACCTTGTGTGCAGATTGTTATATCAATAACTTCCTGTCTAACTCGTGTTACGAACGTAGGGCGGTTACCATTATTACATATACATAGATCCCTACTTAGAAGAAATTGTAAAAGTGCCTCACCTCTGGGGTTAGTGTTGGTGCTGCCCCATCCAGCAGAGTGATGGGCATTGGCGTCACAACCTTAAAGTAGTTGTTGATGTCTGGCTTGTGCTTCTTCCACCAGGAGCTCTAGGTCTCTTGATGGAGGGGGTTCCCTGGCATCATATGGTAATTATACGGAGCCTAAAATTGTGCTCTGTACTATGCCTCCATTCTTCCAGGTCAGTGTGCCCACAGTGAGATCTCTGGAGCAGAATTCGTTGAGGGTTAGAAAATCCAAGCCTCTCTTCAACAGGATGCAGGTCCTGACATTCCTTATAGAGGTACAGTAAATTAACTTACCTTTGGTTTCATTTAGGCCCGCCACTCTCCCTTGGTGAAGTCATGGTTCTTGAATTAATGCCAGATCAAATCCTTCCTGGAGGAAGAACTGCCAGAAGGCTGCCGAAGCAGCCCTACTGTGCTGTAGGTTGATTTGTAGGACTCGTGGTATTGTCCTTGACTGTCGAGGAGACAATTGGAGACCTGCCAGAGTCCTAGGTTGGCTCTACAGTTGGAAGTCTTCACAGCCTTGTAGCAGACCTCGTCCAGGAAACAGACGAATCCGTAAACTTTCGGATCTGGCTTTAATGGAAGGATTTTCCACTCGATTCCGTTTAGGTTGGGATTCTGCTTTTTAAACATTTCAAGGACCTTTTAAGGTGTCTTCTTCAGAAGCTTCGGGTGACCTCTGAAAAAACACCCTAGTGAACCTCAAGATGTCCTTACGCAGACCCACTCTCAGAGAGATGTCGTCTTCCAAAGGTTTTTTTCTTTGAATTACTTCTTCCAGCCAACGTTTGGTGTGCTCGTTGATGCAGTAAAGCAATTAAAACACCTTTCTCTAGGTAGATGCCCGCAAAACGATGGAACGGAACCATCCTCCAGGGGTTGGATTTCCTCCATAATTGCGTCCTCGATGGCTTCTCCTTGCTCTTCACTAAGCTTCGCATCAGGGTAGCCATCGAGGGCTATGGCCATTTTGATCGCCGCGACCTCTCTGTAGGTAGCCTTGGATGTGCTACCAGAGGCCTCAGGATTGTGGGCTTCCGGCTTTTTGGTTTCCCTCCTAGCCTTCTTTGCGGGCCCCTCAGCGGAGGGTGGGGTGGCCAAGGTGCCTCTGGGCGTTTGGCCGACCCCTCCCCCGCCTTGGTACCCGCAGTTGGGCCCGGAATAGATACCTCCTGCCGTTCTTTATTCTTTTTCTTCTTTTTCCCCCTCCTCCAATTGGAAGGGTCCAAAGCTTCACTCTTTTCAAGAAGTCTAGCCTTTAGTGCTTCTCTCCTTTGAGCTGTGATGAGATTAGGCCTCTTCATTCTGAGGTTGCCGAGTTGCTCCGTGGCATCATTCAGCGTACCTGTAGACATGGGAGTGCCTGGGCTGTTGAGGGGCTGATCTTCTATGTCTTGAAAGGCTTTTGCTTCCTCAGCGCTTGTACTACCTTCCTCAGATAAAGCCTTGCCATGTATGGGAGCTTCAGTGTGCATTGGAACCTCCTGTGTTCCTGAGGCACTTTGTTGAGGAGAAAGAAGGGATGTTGGCATAACAATCTCTTGAGTTGTGTTACCAGGTGATAGTGTATGCGAGATAGCTTCAGTAGCTACCTCAGCAGGAAGAGGTAGGTTAGTAACAGCTTCAGGAACCGTTTCAAGGGTTGGTTGGTTTTGGTTTTGGTTTTGGTTTTTGTTGTTTTTCTTCATGATCTTCCCACGAGTAGCTAGGGAATGGAAGGTTCGCCCCAGACAGAGTCCCGCATGCCTGGGTAAGCTGTTTTAAATTGGAGGGTCGCCGGTATCCAGAGTCCGCATAGTACGACTGGTTTGCCACCAGCCATTCAGCCCTGGCCTATGCTTTTCCACCGTGGCTTGGCCCCTAGTGGAAGAAATGAAAGGAAAACTAAATCGAAGGGTTTGAGGAAGTTTATCTCAGATAGAAGAGAGTGAAGAAGAAAGATAGGCTGACACATAGAAAAGTGTGCCAGCCATAGGCCTCCAGAACAAGAAGGGAAGGGATCTGGAGCATTAGCTAGGGTACCTCGGGGTCGCCATTACCCGTACAGCCTCAAAAATAAGACCGCCTCTGAGGGTATATACTTTATCATATTACATCACAAGTATCTCGTTAATATTTTTACATATTATTCCTCCTTCACTATGGCTTAAAATTGTTTGAACATTACAGTAGTGTTGTTAGCACTATTCACTCAAATATTTATGTAATGTTTAGAAACAAACTGTGTATTTTATTTTTACTCGTAGAATCGATATATTTTTTACTTTAGAGGCAAAAAAGATGGGTTTTAAACTAAAGTGCACGTTAATCTGGTAGTTTAAGGATTTTATAGGGATCATCCCTTATTTAGATGATCGTATACGAGTATTATGACTTTTTAAGATGATGTGCCTAAATCATACGTACCTATCATAAAATAGGAAATCGTGTGCAAAGCGGACAGCAGCTGTTAGCAAATTGTACACATGTGATATAGGCTATGTACATCAAGTATGTAAGGATAGCGTAGCAAATATAATCGCTTAGAGATGTGAAAATAAAATTATATGTGTGGCAATATTTGGTTTATCACGTGAGGTTTTTATGACTTGTTACACAGGTACTAATACATTTTTTTATTATGTATGAACGTATTTAATAAATCATATACATTTTCGATTAAAACAATTTGTTACGTAAATATAATAAAAATGCAACATGTGCTAACATTTACTTTACATTTTTAAATTTCAGTAAGAAAATTGTAGGTAAAACATAAGGCTGTTAATATTACAGAAATTAACAATTATTTTCCCCGTGCTGACCCGATCAACAATAGAGTATGGATCAGTTCTGCCCTTGTATACACGACCGAGCCTGTAACAAGTGGACCTTCAGTACACTGCCATGTTAACATTGCAACTTTGGTCATTATAACTTCTACTCTCTCCCACGTGTAATTGGCACAATTACACTACACGAGTTTATACTCTACCTAACGTGGTATAATATGGAGAGCTAAACGTTTGCACCAGTTAAAATTTCAACATTTCAGCCTTTCAGTCTCGCGAAGGCTTTTAAGAAAGGTCACATGGTATTTTTATAAGATAGAAGCAATATAAAATACAGTAAATTACAACATGAAATCGTTTACTTCTGTTCTCAACATCTTAAGGCTGACTGTATTATTCTTCAGATTATGATGTGAAGTGTATTCTTTATGTACTCGGGCTCTAAGGATCACACACAGAAATATAATTATTGCAATTATTCTTGTACAGTTAGGGGTTCACCTTTGCTTGAGTTTTATTAAATTTAAAATAAGCTTCAGCTATTATTTTTAAGGCTTTTTCTTATGCCCAATTGCTATAGCTTATCAGTTCTGTCTGATAAAACTACTATGTGACCTGTCTTATTTTATGATATATGAAGGAAAAGTAGTCATGAGTAAATACAAAAGTTACAAGTTGTACTTCAAGAGGAGTTAGTTCAGTTTTAGTTTTAATTCTAAGTTTAAGTTTAAGTTGGTAGGGTTTTGGATCAGCAGTAGTGATATCAGCCTTATCAGCTTTACCTGATGTGGACGCCAATGAGAGCAACAGCCCGACTGAAACAATCGAAGTCTGATCTGGACGCAGATAAGACACTCGCACTGGCCACGCTACTTGCAAAAGTGGTTAGTCCTACCAAAGATATTGAATCTTGATAATAACTGTCCATATTGCTGTTGGATAAAGTTTAATTCTTCAGTTGTTAATCAAAATCATTTTAAGTTGTTTTATAATTAAATTTACCCTCCACTATAAAAAAGACACAATTACAAGTTACCATTGAGTTGTGTAATGAAATGTCGCTACAATAAACATTTTCAAATCGATTATTCTTGCTAAGTCCTCCCTCACACTAGACGTAAATATATGCAGGTATAAAACAAGCTATTGGATGAGTGATTACATTCCAGTTTAAATGGCACATTCCTGGGAGAGCAGATTATAATTTGTAATATTCACTAGGCTTTTAGTTAAGGGCTGCATTTTTAATATAAACTCAGGGGGCGGTAGATTATATTAATTCTGGCGCTTTATGTGCCAAGTAGACTTTTTTGATGTCCGAGTAACACTTAAGTTATAAAAACTAATTGAGTTTGTAAATAACATTTTTGTTCCATTATATGAAGAAAATTTATCTTTGTTAAGTGTCACATGAAATGTAAGCCTGACTTTCCGGAAACTTACATATAACAACCATATAAAATATATCCTCTAGGGATACAAATCTAAAAATAGCCCTAAAATACTAAAACTGTAAAAATGAGTGCTTTTGTAGACGTCAATTCTCGTATTTCTATTTATAAATACCCTTAATTAATTACTATTTGAAATATTTAACCAACTGAACAAACCGTTTGCTGAGTTCATTTTATTTTATGACAACGTAAATAAGAATTTTGATTAAGAGGATATCTAAAATTAACATGTAAAATACATAGTGTTATGAATCCATTTTATCAAGCAACATGTACAAAAACACATAATTAAATAATGTCCTAAATAATGACCAAAGAGGTTTTTTGAGTCAATACAAGGACATCGTTGAGCCTCATATATGGATACCGAGGTTTCCCAAAAGAAGAATACGTTTTCAGATGATTACATATTTTTAATACTTTCCTATTCCCACAGCGTAAGTCCAGAAGTGGCTTCAGGATATTCCTGTTTTATCCTAGCCTCTGTAATGAGACTGCGGAAGATTTAACCTGATCTTAAATGTAATGAGAGAAATACTCGCTATTAGCCCATTCATATTATTTGTTTCAGAAAGCAATGTAGTATGAAAAGCACTGGAAAATAAAAACAGAGCCATAGAAAGTATTATCATTACCTGCATAATACAAAAACCCAAGCTCATCTGTGTTCTATACTGATGTCCGTCTATATCCTATATTTAATAGTTTAAGCAAACATCGTTACGTGGTGCATGGTCTAAGACTAAACCGTACAAAACCGAAACCAATTATTATTTGTCACTTTCGTTTACGAAACTAAATGTACCTTAATACGATTGAAACGTTAACTATAAATGGTAAATTAGATCAACTTTTAAATTTGGATCATGAAACAAAAATACCCACCCACAGATCCCATTATTCCGTCCGTCCTCAATGGCCACTAGCCTATGCGAGGATTTTACACAAACTCTACACATCTTTTCTAAATTCAAAACTACATCAGGTAAATTTTCAAATCTTTCTCTTCTTATAAGCCTTCATCGGATTTCAATGAATTGTTTAATAAATAATTATTCTAACCGTTCTCAAGATAGCGCGTTATATAAGCAATATATATTGCCATTATTTTGTACTTGTAAGATTATTTAAGTATACTTGATTTTATATTTATCATAAAAAAAGATATATATATATATATATATATATATATATATATATATATATATATATATATATATATATTTTTTTTTTATTTATTCACAATAATTCAAGAGGGAAAGAGCTGTACTTAAACGTTATTCATTCTGTACTTAAACATTACTCATAATAACTGTATGCTTATGACCTGCAGAACTATTCCCACTTTAAAACTCACTCCATTAATGAATGTATCACCAACATAAATAGTGACTTTAAAAACATCGTTACGTGGTCTAAAAACCATGGTCTAAGACTAAACCATACAAAACTGAAACCAATCATTATTTGTCACTCTCGTTTACGAAACTAAATATACCTTAATATTATTGAAACGTTAACTATAAATGGGAAATTTGAGAAACTTTTAAATTTGGATCATGAAACATAAATGCCCCCCTCACCGATCCCCGTTTAAGCCTTATTCTGTGCGTCTTCAATGGCCACCAGCCTGTGCGAGGATTTTATACAAACTCTACACATCTTTTCTAAATTCAAAACTACATCAGTTAAATGTTCAAATTTTCTCGTCGTATAAGTCTTCATCGGATTTCAATGAATTTTTTTAATAAATAATTTGTCAACCGTTCTCAAGATGGAGCGTATTATATAAGCAATATATATTGCCACTCTTTTTTTACTTGTAAGATTATTTAATTATACTTGATTTTATATTTATAATAAAAAATATAGATATCTATTTTTTTTTATTTATTCACAATAATTTAAGAGGAAAAGAGAAAGATGAAAGGTTTTGGTTTCCCATCCTTAGTTGTTTCCATGTCAGCGGCAAACAACTTTGTCAACTTCGCTAAACTTTCTTCGTTCTTAAAACTTTGCAGCTTTGAGATGTTTGATAAAAGTAACGAAGTTAATGTATTTTATGAAACAAAACAGGTGCCACAAAGCCTAAAAAACGTGTCATATAATATTAGGCAATTTTAAGTTGTAAATTGAGAAAACGGTTTATTTTAATAAATAATACTTTCTTTGCCGTAATATATCCTGTGCAAAGTATAATTGCTTAAATCCTCAATTTTAATTTACTTTTCAAGATGAGCTCTGAAAAAAGTATACGTAGAGTGGTGGTATTGGGAAAATTATCTTAATATTCGCAACATTTTAACTATAATTGGGTAAGTCATACGATACTCTATGTACTTAATTTTTTATTACTGTAGATGAGAGGTAATGAAAACAAATAGGATATGACATTTAATAAGATGACCATTGCTCCGTAGGTGAAGATGGTTGCCTAGGGCGCGCAGCTCCTCCAACTCTGATGTTCATCCTAAATGAGCTATCTGGCTCACGGGCACAGGTACCAATTGGTGCTGTCCACCACAAACGTAGTGCTCTAACAGTCTAGTGCGTTGTACCCGGCTTTGTATTGCCTTTCTTTAATACAAAAAACTTTACTTGTTCAGGCAAAGTTACGGCCGTATGGCCCTATCTTTCACTTCCCAATCGACAACGTAAAATTTTAAATATTAATAAATATTATCTAATGAATAAAGTAAAGAAATAATCACATTAAAACAATGTTTTGAAATGAATATAATATTTTAATTTAACAATATTATTGAACTTACTCCTTCTGCAATTCTTAAAACATTTAAAATAAAACAATACTTTTAACATACACATAAAAGAAAAGTACTTTCTAATAAGATCGAACTTATATTACACACAATCTCACATTAATCCCTCTGATAGTGTCACGCCCACAGCATCAGACCGGACATGCCCCGGCTAACCGCTTAAGATACATACCTCTCAGTTTCGCCAATTACCGGGAACAGATATCGATGGAAGTAATTGTTTGGGGAAGGGCATTTCACAACCTACAAGCCATTGCATGGAATGACATCAATTACTGCAGTTCTGTGCTGAGGCATTCTCAAAATTTATGAGTGAGAGCGAGTGCATCTTACACCTACATGAGACACAGATTTAAAATATTCAGAAAAATAACTTGGAGAACAATATTTTAATATTGAATGAACTAGTTTTAAATTTTTATGGATATTTGATATCTTAATTTTTGGATATTTAAATATATAGTACGGTATGATGTGCTGCTCTCGTCTCACATCGTAAACCTAACGTATACAATAGTTTTGAGTTCTCTGCAGCTTCTCAATAAGTACTACGGTCATATCATTGATCACGGAGTGAGTTACTTTGAGTACTTTGTAGCAGGCCGTACTCAATCATCCCGAAAGAGGTGTAGGTTATTATATAACTGGAGGCTGTCGACCGTGTAAATACCACTCACCTAGCTTATCACTAGCTGGCGCTGTTTATACCTTCTGAAGACATGGTAATCAAGAGGCCCGAGGCTCACAAACCAGTAAGTAACTAACAAAGGTACAATGATATTTGAGAACAAAAATGTACGGGTCTTGATATTGTATTTTGAGGTATATCAATTAGGTCTAAGTTTTATTACAATCATAATTTGCCATTATTAAACCAGACAATTTTAAATGAACACTACACGTATCACCTGATTACCAATGTTTCACAACTTGTTCCATATACTATATATGACCTTATTCGGCCAATGCGTTCATTAATATAAAACAACCGCTACAGACAGAGTAAAAGACAGATATTTTGGTTACCACAGACTCACTCTTTTCAGAGGTTAAGATTTAAACATTGTACTATCTGTTATTTTTTCCATTTGTTTTTGGTGACTAACTATATTAGCAAAATGAGCTAAAGTAATCACTGTTTTGTGGTTTTTTGTTTTTGATCACGATTTATTATTTTATTTTTATAGCATTTACGATTTATTACTGCATCTTATATTATTATGTTATAAATGATATAATAGTAAATGAAATATTAAAAATTGTGTTTCTTAAATAAAATATTTCAATATATTTTATTATAAAAATAGTGTAAAGCACACTTCTTTGTGGGTATTTGCATAATCAAAATGCCCTTTATTCAACGTAAAAAATATTAAAAATATTATAACAAGTACAATATATAGAACAATTCAATATTTATAGCTCAGATGCAATTGATAAAAACTTTTTAGACGAGGAGATATTAACCACTTGGCAAAAACTATATAATAAGGGTACAATCAGTTACATGCATAACATGTATTCTAAGAGACTACATCTAATATGTATCTAATTATCATTCGCAATCATCCCTATCACACGTTACATACGACTTGCTGATCGGTGCAGGGAAAAGTGCCAACTTTATTTGCGAATTTATTTGTACTTCACAGGATGTAAAATTTCTTTTAGCTTCCCTTTGACGTCAAAACAAGTGACGTCTCTTGATTGATGTGCTCTGTAGCAGATCACCAGCCGTCTGACTCGTGCTGCCTGAGACACTCGACACATTGAGCACTTCAGCTGTTTTGTGTGTGTTCTTCTATATGAAGATACAGGACTAACGCTCTAGATTTGAACAGCGATCTATGAACGGCTAAAAGAGTAATTGGGAACAATCCACTCCGAAACGTCTAATCCTTCTATTCTTTAAATATAGTAAACTTTTATTTGTTGAGAGCAACCTTTTACAAATATAACATTTATAATTTTATTAACTACCTTATTACATTTATGTTAATATCTCTGTACGTATCAAAACTATATTAACATTACACAAATGTTACATCTTTGCTACGTATTATATTTGTCCAGATGTTTATTAATTTTTCTCATAGCTTCATAGCTTGGTACTGGGCCAGGTCAGAATATGTTTTAAAGTGAACATCATGTTGTTTTCAGCCTTAGCCTAGGTATGTATTTGAATTACCTATTGACTTGCATAATAGACAATTATTTTTTGGAATAAAAGGAAGACATATAAAGGAAAGAATGCAAACAAATAAATATATTATTGTTATTTAATAATTATACCCTTAAATTTCAAATATAAGTCATTTATTTAGTTAAGAAACATAGTACACAGATACTTATTTATTGTACAAATAAAGAATCTAGTTTAAATCGTGTGTTTCTAAGCAGTCTGATTTCGATATTCTATAGATAATTTTTATATTATAAAATTATGATTTTATAATTCCTGCCAAAATATTTGGGCTGAACGTTGGTGAAGCTTATTATAAAAGAAGCTGTTTGCAAAACCAACAAACTCTCAATACGCAGAAGTACGTTACGGTAAATTCTGACATAACGTAATCTTGAAATACAAAATTGAAATCAATTAATTTTAGTTATTTGTAAAGAAGTAAAGAATTTAGGTATACATTATTGGAACCTAGTGTCCTATTTTATTCCACTGTGAACAAATTAAATTTAGCCGTAATTTAAGGTCATGTAAACATCGGTTACTTGTATTGATCCAGACACACAAAAGGCGAATTCATGAGACGATTGAATTTTTACCGTACGTTTAGAAGAGTTAGCGTAACTTGCTCAACGTAAAAATAAGTAATTGAAATAATGAAATACCTTTGCTAAAAACACTTGTCAGGTCTTTATATATTAACATAGCTAATCTTAAAATAGCATAGCAAAATAGATCGTCAGTATGATAATATTCAAAGAAGAGAAACAAAGGATAATGAACTACAGGTATAAGCCAGTTGATTGGTCAAGTAGTGAACAACAATGGGATGTTACCAGTCGACTCTCTCTCTCTCAAACAACACTCAAGCTTATCAGTTTGATTGCTTGTATTGTTGTATAGGCCCGTTATTATCCTGCTTTTGAAAATTGACACTAAAACCAAAACATTCTAAAAACAAAACAGCTGAACACAATTGTTATGTTCTTGCAAATCATGTCCAGACTTTTCTTAGTGAGTAATGCTGTTATTTTTGGTACTAAATAAATTTTTATAGTTTACACATAATGCTGGAGCTATAATATAAAATCATACAATCATAAAATGTTATTAGATAAGTTACAGGTTATTAGTTCATTTACTAAACTATATATATATATATATATATATATATATATATATATATATATATATATAAAACTTCAATAAACATTGAATCGCAAAAAGTACTTGCTACGCCGGGACTCGAACCCGGATCTCTCACTTGCCGGGTGAATGTGCTACCATCACACCACAGAGCACTCACTTTTAACGATTCTATTATTTTGTATTTGGCCGTATCTGTCACATAAACGTTTAATTAACCAATTAACCAAACTGACATACGATCGGAAGGCCAAATACCTGTCAAATGACTATTATTTACATAAAATTTGTATAAAGGCAATAGCCTTATTTAATTTCGATAAACATTGAATCGCAAAAATATATATATACACACACACACACACACACATATATATATATATATATATATATATATATATATATATATATATATATATATATATATATATATATATATATATATATACTAGCTGTTACCCACGGCTTCGCACGCAAATCTTAAGAACCGAAGTCCTTATATTACTTAGTAAAAGCAATTATGCGCGATTTGCTGCGGGTAACAGCTAGTTCGTCAATAAATTCGTAGTATTTTATAATGAAAACTGTTGATTTTCAATAAAATACCAATTAAAACCAAATACCCAGATACCAACGGCTTCGCACACGATTTCCTACAGAAAAATTGGGACATAGGAGGCATATTTCTTTTGAACGTCGTTATTACCCTTCTGAGATAAATGATAGTCACTGAAAGATACTCCAAGCTCATGATCTATTTAAGATTTAAATGTTAAAACAGTCTCAATATGCACCTGTGAAATAACTGGAATTTTTCTCTAATATTCTATGATTTTTTTTATACAATTGAACTATATTAGACCATCGTGGATAGGAGTCAAAAAGTTGGAATTCATTAGCGCACATACAATATAATAAATGATGGCGCCCAATGTAATTTTGAAACGAAAATAGGCATATTTTAGGTACATATTATTACAGTCTAATGATTATGAGTTTCAGATGTTAAGCGAAATTACGTATGGTTTTTATTTTAGGCTTTGCGCGTGTATCACTTCTGGATCAAATTAGTTATATCTCCGATGCCATGATTGAGCTTGCTTTGTTGTCTCGATCGAGAGAATATGTTCATACGGAGTTTCGAGAACCATACTTCTGTCAAAAAAAAACAACTAAGGTTGGTTTTATAACATTCTTTATATTTGTAGCCAATGTAAGATAGTAATTTTGATATTTGCATTGCTCTTCTGATCAAGTATGAGCATGGTTTATATTAGATAAATATTGCAGTTAAAGGTGAATTTTTACGTCAAATATGAATTATCTGGATAGTAAAGTCTATGTTTAACAGTGATTGCAGAAACAGTTGAAACAAAATTTGCTGTTTCTCTTAAGCTTACTCTATGCTTTCAAACTATAAGTGTAAAGAAATTTAAAACAATAATTAAATTATAAAAACATATATTTCTTTTGTCGCATTATATATGTTTACAAAGAACAGCTGATTAAATTTTAAAAGGCTCTTTCACTTATTAACATATGTTTGTTGCAATGCATTTCTTACGGGTATTTATGTAACTTTTAGAGACAAGTGGGGCGGAATCCTGAATCGGGAACTGGATAAAAAGTATTCTATGTCCTCCTCCCAGTCCTTAGCTACCTCCCTACCAATTTTCAGCCAAATCGGTTCAGCCGTTCTTGAGTTATAAATAGTGTAACTAACACGACTTTCTTTTATATATATATATATATATATATATATATATATATATATATATATATACATTGTCTTAATATTTACATTCACAGGACACCCTTTATTTAGTTAAACATTTTATTGTCTTTATAATTATGATTTATTCGGTTATATTTACTAATCATAGTTTGGAATAAAATTTTCTGGGTTTTAGGTATTAAAACTGAGAATTTCGTTTTCGTAATTTTCTAAGGAATAATTATCATCTAAGGCACACTTAACACCTGTTAAAAACTTCCATTATAAATTGATCGAGTTATTTCTACACTTTTAAACTCATATAGTGTTATAATCTATGTTAATATCATTAAATGCATTAATATGATAAAAGTGGAAATCTTTTAGTTTTTAGTTCAATAACGTTTACTAACAAGCTATTTATGGTAAAAGATACTCTAAGAACCTCAACATAAAAACTACCCTTTTAGCAAATGCCGAAACTGTTTCTTTGTCTAGTGCCTGAAAAAAAAAACACATGTTCCGTTTTGCACGATATTCAGTAAACTCTCACATTTCCTTATTATTTTCAATTTTAGTTTTCCTTCATAAATATATTTACACACTTACTTCCACCACAGAGTTACCACTTATGGGAGAAAAACTTGTCGATAATCTTGTTTCTTTAGAGCAAGATGCGAAGTTTCCAGTATTATGAGAACATTGATTAAAGGAACAGTCATATAGGAAAGTAAAATATTCTATTATTTAAACGTTCACAAGAAATTGGAAATGAAATCTTTTTAACCAAAGATTTAGAGTATTTTACACTACTATACAACACATTCTACAGGTGAACAAACAAGAAAAAACAACTTCAAAATAATTAGCTAATTTATTTAGTATACATGAAGTAGCATATTAAATTTAACGCACGAATTATAAGGTTCTACATCTTGAACTTAAATAAAAAAAATAACTTACTTCTGTAGACACTTAAATACTGGGAAATATCTTTTGTAGTATATTATACTTATAATTCAGCATGGCTTTAAAGTAGTGAATAGCAATCCAATGCTCTTCTGGATACTTTGAAACGGAGACATATGTACAGAGATCACTTAGTTCAGGGTTGTTTGTGGAGATCTCATTGTGATACGATTAGTTCCAAATGTATTTTTTCTGTAATCAGTATTTTAACCTATACTAAATGATTCTCAGATATGAAGGAAATTTGATCTTGAGACTCATTTATGAAACCACAGAATTCACACAGAGGTTCAATATACTAACGACTGAGAGACAAGGACAGTAATTAGCCCTAAGCCTCTTAATGGGTTGTATTTATGTAGAGAATGTATGTACATTTTCGTTCATTTAACGCTCAGTAACATAAACGAGTATTTATCCTAATTAAACTTTGACAGTATCATATTGAGTTTTAGGAGAACATTACATATTTTATCATTACATATTTAATTAAATGAGATTATATTTTCATTGTATGTTAATTTTTCTGCTGAATTTCCAGGCCCATGATCATTATAATGATTCCCAGGGACATAATAAATCAGGCCATGATCATTGAAAAATGACGGAGTGTTCCACTAAGGGTTGTGTAAATCGTCACTGACGCTAGAAATCGTATTGTACAGTGAAAATTACAATACATTTGTAGAAATCCATAGTTAAATAAATATGTTAAAAATCACACAATCGTTGAGATAACACGATTGTTTTTACATTATCCATACGGTATTTCTCGTGTTTACCTCATAAAAACATTGAATCTATTGTATTTTATTACATTATTACAGTGCGTAACTATTTGTTCAAATTAAACATATTAATACATTTTTTATCGACCTAAATTAAATTAAACAAAGTTAATGTAGTCTGCCGTAGGTAAAAAACAATACTGCTCAACAAATTAACATCTAAACGAGGTTATCTCGGGTGCTCTCTAATTATCAAACCGGCAAACATTACCAGCATTTACATACGTGCATTGCCGTTACGTGCTTTCAATAATATATTATCTGTATTCAATAAACGGTAATACTGTTAAAATGTTAATAAGCAATACAATGTACCACAAACCGATTAAAAAAACTATTTAAGTAAAATCACCTGGCATAGTTTTAGTTTGTAATCGTATTAATATTGTTATTGAAATAAATATCAGTAAGAATCCACATTCCACGTTTTTTATCAAGAAATATGAAAGGCTTCACTGACGCAAAAAAACGTTGTACATTAAAAAGCTGAATCTTGTGTAAATATGTAATAAATTAACAGAGCTTAAATCCATGTGGCATAGCACCTATCATGTTACAGGAAGAATAGTTATACTCCGTATTCAACGAGCACTAATACTGTTAAAATTTATTAGAAACATATATTAATAAATCACATTGCTATTATCAAAATGCAAATGCTAATTAGATTTATGCTAATGCTCAATGGGTGGTATATACATGTACACAATTCGCTTGAGCTAAAAAAATAATTCACCTAAATCAACATATATTTTATTACTGTTATTTAGTGATTTATTATTTTCTTATGAATAAAATATAACCAGACATTAAGTTAAGTATAAACGAACGAATCCGTTTACTGTTTCTTTAGAGTTGCTCATAAACTTTGAGTACTAGGGCGTTGAATTTAGGTCAACAGTCGCCTGGCTGTGAATGTGGTGATGCTGCTCTCTTGGGTTTATAACCCTCTTCTCCACAGACACGCTAGGAGTCATAATGGAAACGATATTCCAGTTTAAAAATTTACATACCATAACTCATCATACGTAATTTGTACTTTAATAATAAATAAAATATTATTTTTAATTATTTTAAATATTGAACCTAACATTTATTTCAACAATTTTTTGGGGAGTTTGACCTAAATTAGTCCCTGTGCTCCTTCTTAACTCCGAAAAATAAACATGACTTCCTTGTTAAAAACAAAAATTAAAAAATTTATGGTGCTTAAAAGCTTAGTGTTGATTAAAGCTTTCCGAGAAATATCTCATTATTCTATTCAATGACCACATCCATACAGTTTTTTAATAAAGTTTACCAATGATATCAAATTAATAATTTATTTTTAGTACCTCCTTTTTACATTTTGCTTTAATACTACACATTTACAAACTTATTGTTTATCCTTACCAATCTTGTACATACGAGTTAAGGTTATACTTGTATGAACTCAAGTACACACGTAAAACAATCATTTTATACATAATTTTAGGAAGTAGTTCAAAAATCGTCTAGGAAGGTTTCGATTGCCAAGAAAAAATATAACTTACTTCATATACTTTTACATACCTATGCCTTCAAATTGTAAAATTGTCATCATATCCTAGCTTCGTTATGTGTAGAAAAGCCGGTTACTTCACCGTGCTCTGAAATCGTGTCTATCACAACGTAGTCCACTCAATTGTGTACCTGATGAGGCAATTAGACTACTGCTTCACCTATTTATTGATGTCTCTTATGTCTAAACGATGTAAATGTTTTGTTTTGAGCTTCTTCATTGCCAACTTTCCTTAAATTTCTTAAGATGAATATGAGTACAGATTCCAGAAGTCACATCTAAGACAGCGTCTGATACCAGACGCTGCAATAAAACGAAGGTGAACTAGAGCTGAACTCAAACTTCCAATGACAACTTATCCGATCTTATAATGTCATATTTTTGACATTTATTTCTTATAAGATAAAACAATTATAGGCTATATAAAAAATACATACATACTCGATATTATATGAACATTGAAAAATCATAACTTTTTTATTATTCTAGGTGATGATTAAAATATAGTTATCCCTTTCTAAAGTTTGATAGGATTACAACCCAAAATAGTTAAAAAGGAGGTGGATACAACTATTTTGATGTGCTCCTAGGAATTTTTAAGAACCGCTGTCTGGTGTTATCTGTCTCAAAGTGAGTGATGAGCTCTTATCTCTAGACGCCATGCTTATGTAACTTCGGGCCATAACCTGTCCAGTGCAATATAGACATGCTTTGCCTGTGAGTGTTTTTTAAGTTTTAGTAGTCATTAAACTCCATTTTTAAGTGGAATATATATATATATATATATATACATACACACACATACATTTTACATAAACATGTGTCCAAATGTGAAAAGTGCTATGTCAAGTTCCGAATCACACAGAAGTGCGTGCGTGATATGTTATCTAACGTTACGTCCGTCTTGCACGCGCGCGGGTGTGGCGCAAAATCTTATAAATACTAAAATTGTATTTTGGAAATAAGTAACAAACCTTAAAAAGCAAGAAGCTTTAGGGGAAGATGGAAAATACATTCTATAGGCCCTAAATGTGATGAAAATATAAATTACTATAAATGAATTCTAACGTCAACATCAAAATGAAATGTATTGAAAAACTTTTTATAAGCTGTTCAATTAAAGAAAGAACCTTAATGCCAAAGTTGACATCTTGGAAAAAGACCAGTGCAAGTTGAATGCAAGATGCGATTGGTTGCAGTAAGAATGGGACAGAGTGAGCGGAGTGGTTCGAGATCTGTGACTTTTAGAAGCGAATCAGTACTCCTAGAGAACAAATATTGAAATATAGGATTTACCTATTATAACAGCAGAAAAAATCTACGGACATTTTAATAAAATTTAAAAACTCGGTGTGAAATTTAAGAGAGAAGACATTTATGTGGCGCTTTGGTTGAGACTGCATTAAAACAATGCTAGTCTACTCTCCAATTATAATGCAGTTTGTATCTCGAATTGTAAAATACGAATGATTCGCGGTTTTAAGGAAGAACAGCCTACAGTAAATAATAATGTGAAACACTTAACAGTGGAGATTGTTCAAAGGATTTTCTTTCTCTTGCTGTCCAAAAATAGTGTTAGGAATATATTTTTATTCCTTATCTAAAGTTCTTTATATATAAGAATATTTTTGCTCCATGAATGGACATGATATGTACAATGCTCTTAAAAACTAGAATCTAGGTCTGATCCCAGTTTTCTTTATAATAATTGTCATAAAAATAATGTACAATGTAGACTAGACATACTATTAAGATTACATTTTTTATATTAAAGTTTATTATTTCTATCATTCAATAAAATAATTAATATATAATTTCTAGAAACATATTTTGTTCATTCTTTTTTTTTTGAAAATCTTTAGTTGTATGGTTTTAGAATTTGTTTCCATTGGTAATTAGCCTATATAATTCCTTTTCATAATGTAGTAGTATAACTTAAAAAGTAACAAACAGGACAGCGACAATGATTTCATTGCATTCAAATCCCACATATGGCAGTTCTTGATGAAATATGTAGTAGCAACCATGGTCAGAACATGCTAAAAATATTTCACTATAGTATTAGGAGATATTATAAAACATAAATTAACTGATGATTTAATTGAACTAATTTTAAACTTTATCTGGATATATTAAATATGGCTGAGTGGTGGTTCAGTAATGAAGAGAAGGAGATGATCATTGATTGCTTTGACATTTACTTGACAGACAAGCAACGGAACCGGAATCACGGGACGGTACTTTATACAAACAAGCGACTGACTGCCACTGCCACACAGATTACGTTGGGCGATGGTTTTGGATTTAGTCTAAATTGTATTTATTTAGTAGGACAGTTTAACATGCTTGCACTTTAAAGAAAATTGTATAAAAATTTACATTTATTTATAGATGATTTACGTAATTTTGCAGGCAAATAAAAAAATTAATTAGAAAAAATGGTATACCTACATAATATAAGTTTTTAGATCGGATTTGCTGCATTGATTTCTCCTAATAAAAGTCTTTAATTTAATTTAATACTCCACCTATAATCTCATCTAAGATTTTCTTGGGACTCAATGGGAATTGTTCTTCTAATAAGACTGAAAACTAATAATTACTTCTGTTTACTCGGTGTTTAGTGGTAATAAATATGTACTAATTGTTATAGCTTTATATAATTATAAAACAGTATTCGAGTAGTTCTGAACTTCATAAACACTCTGAAATATATCTTTGTAGATTCACAGTTTGTTTTAAAGTAAGCTGACTGTGCAAATTTTGAATTCTTACACGACTATGTAATCTTAAAACACATTGTCTCAGTAACTGTCATAAAGTTTATGTCAATCCTAAGCTTGGCGCAATATTTCTCAGGTGTTTACTTTCCAAACTTTATTCCAAGAAAAGTTTTTGTTATCTTAGCTTATCTAGATCTTTTTGAAATAAAATCTCACGACTTATTCTTTTCCTCAATTTATTTACATTATAATACAATAAATACCCTCCTTATGTAATCGTAATTTACAATAGTGTACCCTTATTCTCAACGTAAGTAAATATGTATAGCGTTATATTATAAAATTTTTGTACATATTATATTCTAAATCCATGTAGGGTAATTTTTATATTTTACCTCTGTGATTTCATCGTAAAACATTGAACTAAGAAAGTATAAATATTATGATCAATTGTTTTAAATAATTTATTGGCCTCAAGTTTGTAAGAAAAGGTATTTCCACAAAAAAAATTAATATTAATTAAAAATTGCAACTCAATTATTAGTTTGTTGTTACTTAATAATATCTATGTATTGTGTGATATTAGTAATAGAACGTTTTTCCTTTACTGCTCCTCATTGTTTGGTTGATATTAACTGAATAAATTATCATTATTTTATTATTTTGAGTTCAAATTCAAATTCAATTCAAATTCAAATCTTTTTATTGCATAAGGTACACAGAAGTACATCGCAATCGTCAATATAGTATAAATCTAAACTTAAATATAAAAGTGCTATCAACAAAATCACATTGAATAGTAGTCAAAAGAAAGAAATAAGCACACAAAAACAATTATTTAAATTAAAATTTAAAAGCCACTGTCAGAGAGGAATTCATTTACACTATAAAATTCCTTTACTATTAAGTATCTCCTCAGGTTTCTTTTAAAAATTGTCAGTTCACAAACCTCCTTCAAATTTTTAGAGAGAGCATTATAAAAAATTACACCCGCGTGCATCACTCTAGTCTCGTGCAGGGACAATCGATGTGAGGGAGTACGAAGCAAAGTGCCGTGCCTCGTCGGGTAGGCATGAGTGCTTCCCACTGACGGAATCTGACACAGATGCTTCCTCACATACATGACAACTCTAAAAATGTAAAGGGATGTCATTGTTAGAATGTTGAGATTCCTAAATAAACCACGGCATGAATGAAGATTTGGGACCCTGCATATGATCCGTACAGCTCTCTTTTGGACCAAAAATGCATGTTCTGCAGGAGAGGCTCCACCCCAGACCTCAATCCCATACGCCAACAACGAAGCGAAACACCCGTGGTAAGCAGTCACCAACCCATCTCTGTCCATAAAAGTACTCAGAGTTCGTAATGCAAAACACACTTGACTCAGTTTGCCACACTACCCAGATACATGAGTAGACCACTGCAATCTACTATCGATGGTTACACCCAGGAAACACATAGATTTAGATGGTTCTAATGAAGTTTCATTTATGTTAATCAATAAATCAGAGTGTTGCTTATTTTTTGTTAGAAACTGAATAAATGTGGTTTTCTTAGCATTCAACATTAGGTTATTTTTCGAGAGCCAACTGTCAATATTTACGAGGGAAGAAGATGCTCGTAGGTCCACATCACTATCCGAGCCACCGAGAAGAACCGTAGCATCATCCGCGTAGAGTACCAAATTTGCGTCCCCTCTGCACACATGAATATCGTTAATGTAGAGGATAAAATGTAATGGGCCTAAAATGGAACCCTGCGGCACCCCATACTTGTTCTCAATCAAACCTGATTTCGAAAACCCAACTTGAACGAACTGCTGCCTGTGAGTCAAATACGATTGTAGCCATGAAAGAGCTACGCCTCTAACTCCATAACCTTCCAGCTTAGAACACAATATGGTATGGTCTACTCGATCGAACGCCTTTGGAAGGTCGCAAAAGATTCCTAAGGCTGCCTGGCGTTTTTCTAGGTGGTCAATAATCTGGTCAACAAGAGAAATCACTGCGTCAGCTGTTGAATGATTCTGTCTAAATCCAAACTGATTTGGGACCAGTACATTGTGGCGCTGTAAAAAGGCAGTCAAACGAGAACAAACGAGTGTCTCCAGCACCTTAGATAAAGTAGGCAAGAGAGACACCGGTCTGTAGTTGTACGCACATTCCCGATCACCTTTCTTAAAAACTGGCACAACTTTAGCTATTTTGAAACAATTTGGGAAAACACCATCTGCAATTGATTCATTGAACAGAATACACATTTGATTTAGAAAACAACCATAACATTGCTTCAACAACTAAGCGGACATTTCATCAACCCCCGAAGACTTTTTGGTTTTCATTGATATGATGCTTTTTTCTATCTCATCCGGTGTGATTGGCGTAATAAAGAAAGATTGAGGGATTACTCTTCCACGTGAACATGCTCCACTATCCAAACGCAAGCCATCAATTGGTTGCACACCACAGAAGACTGAATTAAACATGCTAGCAACTTCCCCAGGTGAATCAACCACAACTCCTCCATTCAACAAAGCAATATTTTCATGCGGTTTCGTGTCTCTAGTTTCACGTTTGATAATTTACCAAACTGTCTTTTGTTTGTTGTCGCTATCGGAAATTGCTCTAGATGTCAGTAAACGTTTACGGCAGTTTACAAGATTCCTCAGAATAGTACGACGCCGATTGAGCAGGCGTTTCAAATCCGGATCACCAAAAATCCCTAACCAAAATTGATAGATCTCTGTTTTTGGACGCCATCTCCTTAATTTTGTAATCAAACTCAAAAGTTGCATTGTATTTTTGTTTAGGCCTCGACTCTTTAAACGGGAAGGAGACTGAAAAAGCTTTATTAATTAAATTCATGAATGCTTCAAACTTTGAATTCACATCCTTTAATGTTGATAAAATGGACCAATCCGTTGAAGCCAGTATGGACTTGAAATTTTGAATCTGGTTTATGGAGAACACTCGTTTTAAAATAGAGACCCTTTCTACCCTCAGACACTTGGTGAGATAAATAATTTGAGAATGATGATCGGACAATCCATTAAATGTCACCTCACATCGGATGTTACTTTGAACATCTGTAAAAACATTATCCAGAAGAGATGCACCGGTTGCAGTTAATCTTGTTGGTTGATTTAAAATTTCCCTCATGTTAAAGGAGAAAAATACTTGTCGTAATAATGTAACATGAGAATCGTTACTTGCTAAAAAGTTCAAGTTAAAGTCCCCACATATTATAGTTCGTTGATTTCGCTTTAATAGGCCAGTCAACAGCTGCTCCATTTTAAGCAAAAAATCGTTTTTGTTTTTACAGGGTGGACGATAGACACAAACCAAATTAATTACTGAAGTGTCTAAGAAAGACTGATCACCAACTTTAAACTCTAATTTTACAATTGCGCATTCAAAGCAATCTTCATTTGAAAATTCAATTTCCAGCTCGGCTAGCCGTGTTACAGAGAAATAAAATATTGACTCATTGTGTCTAAAGATGGCCACCCCACAGCCAGCGGAATTTTTCCGACAGAAAGATGTTACACATGAATACTGTGGGATTACCACCAACTCCCCATCGCCCAACCAGTGTTCTGTGAGGCAGATTATATCAGGGGCCCGAGCCCACGACAAGCAGAGCTCCGAAACCTTGTGTCTAACGCTCCTTATATTTTGATGGTATATACTGAATTCATCCCCATTTCTGCTACCAGCTGTTTCTACTAAGGTAGAAAAATTGTCAAACTCCTCTAATTTCGATGAATTCCCCTCTGGCCAGTTTTCACTAAAAAATCTGAATCATCATTTACGGATAAAGGCAAATGCGGAAAACTATTCAAGTCCGATAACTTAAGTCCATCCTTGATCATTAATGTCGGAAGCGCTGCTGGATCCCCGGTCGATGATGCTGTCGGTCTGCCCTCCACCGGTGCACGGCCGCAGTCTCCAGTTGCCGCAGGATGTGTTGCCGTCACGTCTACGTTCTGGCACCTCTCACCGTTCAGCTCAGTTGCAGAGATTTGCTGTGTTTCTGGAGCCAGCTGCAATGTGTTCTCTGTCGAAGATGAAGCCATCTCATGGGTAGGAACGCAGTCTTGACGATTCACATTCTTCAAGGACTTCAGCATTTCTCCGCATAGTATGTTTTTGCCAAGGCCATTCAGGTGTTGGTCATGTCGGGTGAATAATTTTCTACTGAAAGTACTAACGTACACAATAGGTACTCTTTCTTGTTTGAATATGTTTAAATTTTCGTTAATTCTTTTAATTTCTCTATTAATTAGTCCGTTAGGAGGGAGATCATGTCGGTGAAATAGATTTACCACTACAAAATTTGTATGTCTATTCGTCTTAACAAACCGAGTGAGTTGTTCCACCACGGAGTTCCCTGGCGACCTGCTATCCTCGTTAATGGTGCTGACATCATTAGAACCCGCCATTATGAAAACAGCATCCTTATCTCCACGCGTTGATGCCAACTCTTCACAGTTTTTTAGTACGTAATGAAGAGGAGCGCCAGCGTTTGCACAAACAAACACACCCGAATGTCTGTTCAGATGTTTACACAATTTGTCTGTCAAATTTTTTGCATGGCTATCTCCATATACATCTACAAGTTCAATAGTATTTTTCTCCGTTGAACTGTATGACCTGGACTCGTGTCTTATTGGACCACTACCGAGACCGACTGATCTTTGTATTGTGTTTTTACGAGAATAGTTCTTTCCTTTTCTTGTTCCCCTCTGTAAGTTTGATGGGAATAGCTCACTCTCTTCTTCCTCGGACAAAACTGTAAATCTGTTTTTAATTTCCAAAAACTCAGGATATCGTGAATTTTCCTTAGCTGCTAGAACTCCTTCCTCCATTGTTCGGATAGTGGAAATCATTTTTTCTGCTTCCTCTTGTAGTATTTTACATCGAACACAATTCTCTTCGTTTTCTGTCTGTAGTGATTTATCTGAGGATTTAATTTCTGTTTGGATGGACGAGTCACATGTAAAGACATTAGTCTTCGCCAATGCTTGAACATTCACAACTCTGTGCCTGTTTAACTCAACTTTCGCTTCTTCAAGCTGTTTAGTCAACTCCTGTATCTTATCCACCAAACCAGCTTGTCTACTAGTTAGTTCACTAATCCGACCCACTAACTCATCCTTAGCTTTCAAATGCATGTCTTCAGTCTGGCACTTGACGCTGTACTTCTTTGTAGCACATATTAATTGCGATATTAGTGGGGAGGATGGCAGGGCACTATATTGACTGGCATCTGTCGTAAAGATATTACCAGGAGATGTTATTAACGAGCTAGGTGACAAAGTCCTCATCGTAACCGGGTGATCGCCAGAATGTTTCTCGTTGCAGATAGCTATTAGTGTTGTTTTTGTTGAATCCGTTCTCAACGATGCTCCACAGGTACGGCCAAGACAACTCCAGTTTATATCACCATTAGCATATTCTCTCCTTTCCCTATATTTATGATTCTTAAAAACAATACAATCTTTACCACTTTTTGTTTGTTCAAGAGTAAAGTCCATGTTACGTACTATGCTCACTGTAATCGATTAATAATAGGGATTATCTACACACGCTCCAAAAGTTACAATATGTGAACCTTCAACTTATCTGAAGACTTCCTCAACATAGTTATGTAGTGCAGGGATAGTATCTTTTAGATTGCAGGCGAATCAATCTGACTGTGCGTAGGTTCCAATTATCTTTACTTAATAGTTAGTTCCGCCGCGGCGATCATAGATAGCGGAGCCGTTCACTCCACATACGATGATAGCAGAGCGCGTGCGCCAATCTCAATGAGTGGCAACAGGACCTCGTGTACGATTTCCAATTATTAAAACGACCTTTAGAGGTTATCTCATTAATATTGTAAGATGATATTATGTACTTACGGTGAAGGATAGTTTAAGCGATTGCACTATTTCACGCACGATACGATAACGACCGTTGAGAGTTCCGTTTATTGACGATTATATTTAAAAACTGGATAAAAATATTAAATTTGTCAAGACTATTTTTCATTTCACGTGCTGTTTTCTAGTACCCATAAATTAATACTATAAATATTTGATAATCTGTGACAAAATAGCATTAGAAATTTTTTAAACAAAGGGCATCCTAACGTTCTCTTCAGGTTAGAAGCAGGTCTATTGTCTGGATACACCAAAATTACCTAGAGGGTGGTTGGAAGAAAACTGCCAACTCAAGATGATGAATTGCTTAGCGCCGTGAGGCTGCATATTAGCAGAGGCTCGAGTTGGAGAGGACGCGTCTAAATAAAGAAATCTTACGTATCATTAAACACCTCTACAATAAAAACCGTTGTTTATATAGTAAACATTAGAGACCGTGTGCAAGAACCACTTATATTTCACATCTAAAAACCTGAAGAATTTAAGAGTACGGGCGGGATACTATATCCTATATAACTTAAAATATTCTACAGTAAATAAAAATAAAAACTCGCAAATTATTTTTAAATCCAAATGTTTATATAAATGTTACATTTAATAAATGGAAATTTTATATTTTTTAAGTGGTTATTAATAATTCATAGATCCCATTTTGTACATTCAATAGTCAACCGGGATTTGCGAGACAACTTTCTACTTTCTAGGTCATATAGCCTTTGTCTTAATAATTCAATTACCACTTTTATTAGGACAAACTTTTATTAGGAGTATTACATATTATCTGTTTAGGTGAGGTTACATGTACAATATCAGTCTATTGCAAAATTTATTAGACTACACGTGTTAATATTTCGCGTGTTTAATATCTTATTTTTACACTCACTTTCTTTACAGATTTATTCATCTGCGATTTATGTGGCAATAATGGTTACCAATGAGAGATTTGTAAAACTTTCCACGTCGTTCAACTAAACGCCTTGCAGTGACAAGCACTATCATACAACTCCGTGTTGCTTATACAAAAATTTAGCTTCGTATACAGTTACATGTCGATGGATCAATTAAGTTTTTAGATCTCATACGGACTGTTTAATAATCGTGCTGCATGGAATGAAATTTATCCTAACCCCTGCGTGGTAGCTTCTCTATTGTTCACCCAATTACAGATTAAGTACTATTGCACAAAACAAGCAGTGGGAACAACTTTTTGTGTAATTTATCAAATAAATAAACAATATACATTACTATTTATGGTAACGCGGTAATATTTTATTTTTGTTAATTTACTTCAAGCATCGCCTGCTCTAGCGGACATTTTTCTCATTGGTCCATGAGTTTTAAACGTATAACACCTTTACAGCCTTGCTTTTTGTACTTTAACTGTTGAAGATATGTCAATTTGTATTTTAAATGTATAAATTAATACGCTTAAAAACTATGTTTAGCTTTTTCGGTATTTAAACTGTTTACTCAGAAATAATATAAAACCCAATAGATTTTGTATACCACTGCATCAATATAAAAATACACAATTTTCAATAATATTTCTTTGTTGTCAATTAATTATTTCTTTAATACTCAACCTTCAACGACACAACCCATAATTCTGTGACGAAAATTATTTTAAATTTTGAAATGCTCACTAAGCGTAGAATATGTAGTAGTTTGCTTCATCTGACCTTAAAATATTTTTAAAACTATTTCCTGGGTGCTTGAAATTTTCATTCACGCACTTTTGTCTCACATGAGTATATATCATCATACCACTAGAACTATAATACATTAGGAATAAATAGGCCAAAGAATGAGATTTCCTCGAATGTAATTTTCAAAACAGATTTTGTTAAACATTAACGAACTTTATTCGCCAATAAGGGTAGCAATAATACACGCAAATATAAACAGCAAAATTAGAGTAAATACAAACTAATTTAAATATAATTTTATAATCCTTTTAAAACAAGAAAGTGAAGGCATTTGAGCAACTGTGTTTATTAATAGGCTATTGATTACGTTTTGTTGCTAATTAAACAAATTATTTTTAATTTATGAGAATGATTTTTGTAAAGCAGAAATGCGTCTCATAAAAGAAAGGAAAGTTGCTACGCTTTTATACAAGTAGGCCTATAACTTAAATTTAAGTTTATAAAATGTTACACAAAATTAAATTTTTATAAATTTAGTTTTTAAAACATAATTGAAGTAACCAAATAATCATAGTACAATTATAATAGCATGTGTGTACGACTAAATATGTAAATTCAAAATGTTTATTTTCGTGAAATAAATAATTGTTATAAAGCTTAAATTACGGCATTAAATTAACTGCAACGGAAATAAACAGGAAAAAACAGCAGCATATTTTGAAGCCGTTTATGGAAAAGTAAATATGAAGACAGTGAAACATATGTTAACTGATGTAAAGATAGGAAAAAGGGGGAACCACTTTCCCATTGCCGTTGAATCAGCGTTACTTCTTGTAGAAGTAGTTGTATATACTGTGTAGTGGAGTGAATAGTATGTTAACTCTACCCTGATATTAATGATTCCGAAATCCTCTTTTGGCTATTCATTAGCGGTTTCATATTAACAAACCTTTCAAATTTAATTGCAAGGTTTAATTAATCAATTTTAAGATGTTTCAAAAATCTTAAATGTAAATAATTTTTAAATTAAATTGTTAATTTTAGTGTTTGTTTAAGCAAAAACTCTTATAACAGAGTGATTGTTTTTTAGCTAAAGAAATATATATTTATTAAAATTTCATTAAAGGAAATCTTTATTTGGAATTTATTTAGTATTTTGATTTAAGAAGAAAATCAATATAGTTGCCTTAAGGCTTTTGTTTGATTTTTCTTGTAAAACACATTTTTTTCTTTTATATTAAAGTTGAATATTTGAGTTATTTATGCTTATTTAGTTTATTAACCTTGTTACAGATATTCATTTAAATATTGAAATATGTATGGATTATTTGAAAAAAGCAGACTTTTTATTTTTGAATTATTTGTTTGGATAAAGTTACACTCAGACATAGTATACCTCGTTTTTTTAACAGCTAATGGGTTTTCTATTATAATGTAATATTTTAATATACTAAATATCTATATTTTTTCTAATAATTTCTTATTGTTTATTTCAAATTTCTCAATTCCTTTGAATAATCATCTCTTAACAATCAATAGTACATATGGCAGATAAACCAAATTTAATATCATGAAATAATTAAACACGTTTTTTCACAACAGGCAACCATACAACATCAATATTTAAAGTGCCCTAAAGAGATTGGCAATTCATGGATGATGCATTTTAATGGATAGTCACCGTGCCGCGAGGAATACTAAGTGGAGCTGCATTTGGCACGGTCAGACATGAGAGTAAGCCAACGGTAATAAAAAACTTGTGTGTCCCACACTGCTGTTGTCTTACAAGATTAGGAGGAGCATCCATCTATGATGGATTTACGAATTATGAATTGGTTTTTGTAATATATTTTAATGTCCAACTAATGTTATAGATATCTTCCAGGTCTCATACTCCATAAAACAATACAATACCCAAAAAAATTTATATATATGTATATAATATAACTATACAATGAAGAACTGGTACAGTCCCTCCAATATTTAACATCTTACACTGCTAAGTGCTCAAGGATGTGGCCCTTACTATTCAGTAATCTTAAAAAGAAATATTTTAATTTTTAATCTCACGTACTAAGAAAATAAAAATCATTACATGTGTTGTATTAAAATAATACTATGTTTTTTTATTTCTATTTACTATGTAGAATTTAATATGTTACTAAAAGTAAATAAATGTAATGAAAGTGTCAAAGACCTTATTAAATTTTAAAAAAATGGATAAGAAAATAAACAGGGTGCTTTTCAAGGTTTTGGCACAACTTCGGAAAAATGCTGTGAATAAAAACAAAAAACGAACATAGGAACAAATGTCATATCTGACTTTAAGTGTTTGCTTGTACTCATTTGCTCATTACCGTCAAAAAACGGATATGTCAATTATATTTTAATTGGGTATCTATGGTAAACTAATGAAAGCGACATAAAAATATTAAATTCAGTTAAAAGTGGCTACATTATAACATTTATTTAAAGTGATACTCTTGAAAACTGTTCTCTAGCACCATTTTAAGACAATATTTTTTTAATGATGATAAATCCAACGGTATTCTCTTGTTATAAATAGTTTTAAAAATAAAAGAACTATGCCAATTTAGATGTTGGCTATATCTAAATAAAGTACACGTTGTTGTATTTAGAGATGTTCCGTTTGAACTATATAACGTTTTAATTTGTACAAAATCCAGTAATTTAACGTCTGAACTTTGGTCTAAGAGTAAAAAGAAATAAATCTAGTTATTACCATAAAATAAATGATTTATTCAGTTTGTTTAGTTTTCATTTCAATTTTGAACATTAAATACTAGTAATATAATTTTTTAAAGCACATTGTTATACAACTATAATATAGTCTAGTTAAAATGTATCTGGAGCTAACATAATTTTCAATGAAGCTGTGTAACGTTTTAGTAGAAATACTTGGGCAACAGTGTCCGAGTACCTTAGGTGTGACTAGTCTACCCGAACACAACGCACTGTTATGTATGGCACTGAGGTTATATATTACCGGCCATTCATCGCACTCAGGCTGGCCAGAGGCTAATGGAGATATATGTATCACGCCCAATCAATACCTACCTCTTTCCCTTTACCAGTATCTTAACTTACGCACATCATTTACAGTATGTAATAAATAGTCATTTTATTTCATTAGAAATTCAAATCAATTTCATTGGAAATTAGTTGTATAACGATGAATAACAATCTAAACATTATAAAAACAAATTTCCAATAAATATCTGCTTATAAGAATCGCAAGTATGTTATTCGTTGACTATTTATTAAGTATGATATGTTATATTTGTTGAACTTCTGAATTATTTTACATCCCATGTTACTTTGGTTGTGATGCAGCCTCTTACGCGTGAGCACTACTCTTTTACGATTTTCAGAAGTTTAATCTCCTTCCGTGGTAAAGGACGTATACTATCGACTGTATAAAACTATGACAAAACGTACTGTTATGTTTTGCGTGGTAGATAAAACTTATCAACTAATATTACAGAACTACAAGCTATATCTATATGTGCCTGTAGAAAGTTAGGAAGTTGTATAGAAACTATTTATAAAGATTATGGACGTGGAGGTTAGTTTTAGTGGAAACAAAAAGTTTTTACAGCTTGACTGACCTAAAAAAATAAATTTTTTGGGTAGTACAGGCTTTTACATAGAGTATTGGAAAGCGTAGTATGATACTGCATGTGTTTCTGTAGTCGTCAACGGACCTGACGGAAATATAGGTATACCAGGGAATGTGTTTGGTATGCGTCAAAATTAAGAGACATATTCAGAAAATAAGTGAACTGAGGCTATGATGTCCCAAAAGGAATTTCTTTAGACATTATTTGGCTATACTGCCATGTTTTCCGATTCCTCCCCTCCGCAACGAGACTGGTTCGAGGCCATTACTTTGAGAACTGTCAATAAAAAAATAAATTTCGTGACAAAACGTCAATAAAATTTCTGCCAAGTGTAAATTATGTGGTTTCATACGTTATCTTGTTTGGATGGAGAAAACTCCGGCGGAGGAATATATTGAGGTAAAAACTGTATATAAAGACTATGCTATGAATTGTACGAGTATGTTTAGGTAGTGTCACAAGTTTGAAAAGGGTAATATTTCTGCGCATGTTGATCATAAAAGCGGAAGACTTATGTGTGTGCAAAATTTCAAGTTTAATATCATCTCATTTGAATAAGTGTCTATAAAACTTGTTTAAATGCATACGCTTATAAATGTTTTTATTCAACGATTTTCTAGATATAGTAATGGTTGCTTAGTGTACCCCTAAAACCGGTGTAAATATGTTGACTAAAACTCAGCAAAACTCCATAGAGTTACGTGCACCATCATCTAGTTGCTTGTAGAGAAATAAAACTTTATGACACTTTCTAATTCCATATATAAATTAATTATTGATATAGACAGACAAAATAAAGACACAAAATAAAATGTTCAGTCTGACATCGAATTGATAAACTTTGCTAAGGTATAGCCAATCATGTGTACGGTATAAGAGAGCTATGCTATTAGACTATGTGATGCATTCGTTAATTTTCAATTGTATGAATTTATGAAAAAACAAAAAATATATGAGAGGATACATACAAGAAAAACAGTTGTACAAGTAATGAAATCTCTAAACATAAGAAGGCATTTCTAAGGACCTAGCGTATGTAACTAGTAACTAGGTAAATTATATATTATTTAATATGATATATATCTTACTTGCTGCATTAATTAAGTTTCAGCTTTGAGAAGAGGATACAGCACCCTATTCGTTTTACTACAAGGTGTTTCTGAAATTGTTACTAAATTATTACAAATATAATTAACAAAACAATTATGTGCTTAAGATATGAAATTAAACCAAACATTTGTATTAAAACATACCATAAAGATGTTTCATTAATAGCTATTAATATATTCTGTTTATTTAAAAATCATTATACATTGTCTACCGTAAAACTAGACAAAATAAACATATTTTATTCATTTTCTCTTTTGTACCTTGTAAAATATCAAGAATGGATCATTTTAGAGGACGAAATTTAAGTTTGGTTTTAAGATACCGAGTATTCTGATTTAAATAAAGATGAATACGTCTATAAAAATCTAGCTACATACAAAGTTACTGCTACAGTATAATTATTTATATTACAAACTTATACTAGCTGCCATGCCCACGCTTTGCTGTGGCTCAGATATTATACGATTAATATTATGTATAAGTTATGCATTATTATCTATGGAATAGAAACCAAATAAACCAATCACAAGTACGAGGTTTTAAAATTGTGTTATGTATAAAATGTGTTTTAATCAGTCCTTTTTGTTTAATTTAGGTACATATATCAATAAAAAATAAACCACTAGTATAATACAAATCGAGTTTTCATGGGAAAGGCCTTGCCTTGCGGTCGGCAATTACACAGGAAGATGAGGAGTCACGACCATATAACGGCTACTGTAGACCACAATATACACTTATGGTGTAAATGGGACAGATACTAGTTATGATACTACTAGGGCACTAGGGGTCAGGTACCGTACATGTGTTAAACATTTGTGATTCAACCTGGATATTGTTACTGCAACCTTAAACAGCATAACAAAAATTGAAGTTAATTAAATGAGTTTTATAAAAAATTCATATAGTGAATGGTTTATAATTTAATATAAGTATTTCAGTACCTAAATGAATAATAATAATTACATTAAAAATATTAATCGAAAATCTTATTTCTATGCGGCAAAATTTTCTTCACTACCATTTTGTGAAAGATGGTCACTAAATAGGCCACTGCCACTTATTGTTTATACAGACTCGCAGGTGTTTGACTTTCTGACCACTTATTCGATAGCTCTTTTAAAAGCTTATAAGAGAAATGAAACCAAAAATAAAATAAATAATGGAAAAAGGTCTTTGTGTTTTCTCTAGTCAGCATTCTCGACGCAATTGACAGATTGGTATTGAAGTCTTCAGTTTAAGTGGGACATGATGAAAGAAATTTCTCATAGTCTTATTATCCTTTCAAAGAGAACATGTTTAAAAAAATAAAATTAAAAGTGTCTCTACTAATAAAATGCATTATACAAACCATCTATATATAATAATACTAAATTAAAAACGTTGAAAATCATTGATTTTTTAGGTTTAAAGTGTTACTCAATATAAAGTCCACTTGAAACTGAAATTACAGAGATGAAATTAATCTACCCTGATGTTAGTTTTTACTAAAACGAGCAGTTAAGCATTGCGTTGCACACAATTTCTTATCGTGTAATAATACCTACATATGCATTCACTTTTTAATAGTATATTAAATATTCTCCAAAGATAATTGTTGGTAAATTTAAGAAGCCTATTTATGTAATAAATCATCTATTTCCTACTTTTGTTGTATAATTCTGGTAATTTAAAAGTTATTGTCGGTGCCACAGTAGCGTTTGTACTGTTGCCGTGATAAGTACAATATACATAGATCTGAGAAGCTTACTTCAGCAAAGACATCTATTTCGAGCTATTATAATACGCTAAATTAGATTTAGATTATTATGGTGGGAAGTAGATGCTCTGAGATCGAAGAAGATTTTTCAGATGTAAGCGAGTATACTATTTTTCGATGAAGACAACAACGCGAAAACTACTAAGGCACCAAAAATAAAGTACTCTTATTTATATATTTTCGTTATAGTTTGCACCATAAAGTTATTCCTTACTCATTTAAATATACAATTGTATCTCTATATTTATAAAGGAAGCGCTTAGTCATTCACAAACTCCCATCTCCCAAATTTAGGAAACATTTAACTATGGAACAAATAGGCATCATACTTACAGAGAAAAACGAATGTATATTTAGAAGCATCAAACATCTATAGAGGTTAAAATTGTGTTATAAATCATAGAAGAGCTCTATTTAGTTTTTCAACTTCGTAGACAAGAAGAAGAATACAAGAATCGCAAGTAGATAAGTTTTGACGAATGTAGCCTACGCTTATCGAGTATTTAGGTTGTTTTTTATCCTGGAAACAAGACAAAATGTACTTCGAAATTAGATTTTGAAGTTTAATTTACTTGTATTAGAAATGCTTTTTTAATCGCTAAACTTTTTCATTGTCTGACGTAAGGGCCGCAAATGTTTATTTTTAGACTTACTTGGCTGTTAGTCAGGAGGTTTAAATATTGTCTACTAATTACGACGTATTTTCCAGATGTTATACGAGTACTATGAAATAATAAAAGATATGTCCATGACTTACATGTTATACAATAGGAAATCCAGCTCATGGCTAGGAGTACGTACTACCAATTTGTGTATATTTAATGCACTCGTATGTATGAAATGATACTTTAGCAAACATAATCCCTTGTATTTATTTAGAATTGAAATGTTTAATGGAATTAGATTATTTTAATAACACAATTAAATAAATTTTCAAATCGGTCACACATTCTATTACTTAAATTAGTGACAATATTTAATTGATCACGTTGATTGTTTAACACTTGTTACACTGCAAATATCATAGCTTTAATATCGTATACGAAAGTGTTCTATTAAACGTTTAATAGTTTTTATAAAAACAATATATTGTAAAAGTGCAATATAATACGAGATGTCATTCGATTGTTGATATAATTTAATGTAGGTTTTTATAAATTATTATAGGATGCTTCCTATATTATTTAATTATTTATAGGAATATTTATATTTGGATTAAGAGAATTGTACATTTATATAATAAGTGAACTTTAAGAATTGTGATCCTTTGAGCAGTGCTGAATTTCTTGTCGATTCAAGTTCGAGGAATGCCTAGAAGCTTCCTTTTGTCTCTAGGTATTCAGCATAGGATACAGGTCTGGGTTGGCTGGTACTATCCAGTTCAGACTTTGTGTTTGCTCAATTTTGATTGGCCAATTTTAGGTTGATTAGATGGTAGGAGGGACTTCTAGATCCTTCCGGTGGATTCAAGTAAATTTTTCAAGGGGATTCTTTGCCGTGTGCTCATAGAGAGAAGTTCGTGTAGAAGTGATAACCTACTCTTGCCGTATTGATTTTTCGGTAGGAAGGTTGAGTTTAAGATTAAAATTCTTTTAAAAATTTAAAGTTTGAAGTTAATTAATTGATCTATAACAGTTATTTTGGTTATTTGGTGAAGTCTTCAGGAGATGTGTGAGGTACTGTGAAAGTTAGAATTTTAAGTTTAAATAGAAAATTGCTTGATGATATTTTCCTGTTCATGTTGGTTAAATCAGGAATAGCCTACTAATAAAGAAAATTTATTTTATGTTCTGCGATTCTATATATGTTTTTACAAGTTCCTAAATTTATTATTCAAAGCCAAGCAGATTATTCTGGATAATTCAATAATCTTGTAAATTGGAAATTTACAGGAAATAAGTACTTTGTAATTGATACAACTTGCGTTTAACAGGTTGGACATTGTGTTTGTGCCTATATTAATTATTAATATTACCTTAATTTGTTTTATTTTTATTTTGAGAAGAAGTCTTATTTTATTATTTGTTTCATTTTATATTTGAAGAAGATTATTTTATTTTGAAATTTAATGAAGATTTTTATTTTGAGTTTGTGTTGAAAATATTAACACTGAGAACTTGAAGGACACAATTATTGATGCTTTGATTGATTGTTAATCTTAAGGCTGTACATGTGAACATTTGATGGGTTATAAATACGAAATAATTGAGAATAAATTAAAAGTAAAAAAGATAGCTTGGCGTTGCTGTATTATTGATTTTAAAATTGTATTAAAATTACTATTAATTTATACTGAGTTTAATTATTGAATTCCATTGGAACTTGTGTAATCTTAAAATAAAGGGTTATTAGTTTAGAACCCAATATTGATCGCTCGTATACTAAAACAAAAATAGTTGTAATTGGTTTATAGAAATTAACCTTACTATAGAAACGTTACATAATTGCGCAACTCTGCTAGGTATAATTGAGCGGTTGATGTGAAGCAGTTTTGAACAGTGATTGGTATTTGTGTGAACTTTTAAAGGAAGACATTAAATTAATTGATAAATTAATTTTAATAAAAAATTTTTTCTGTGAGGAATAAACAGTAATATAAAGTGACTTTTGTGAACGGTACTGAACTTTACTTAGTGAACGATGTCGCTGAAAGTGGACCTAATTAGTAAAGAAGAACTGTTGTTTGGAATTAAACTTAGGGTTGTTGATCCTAAACCGGGTTCTGTGGTAGTAGAATTGAGAAAAAGATTAAGACAACTTATTAAATTAGAGGTAGTGCCCAATGTGGTACATCTTAAAGGAAAAGTCAATTATAAGGACGAAATAGAAAGCGTTAAGGAGCAATTAGATGTATTGAGTGAACGCTTAGAAGAAACCCTAGAATTAAAGAATACATTGGACATTTGAAGGTGTGAGTCTAAACTTAAACACTAGCAGATGAGGTTAGACATTTTGAGTAGAGTTTTCAAACCCGAAGTCATACAGAGTAAGGTGAGAGAGAAGTTACATGAAAAATTCAAGTTAGCCTTAGCCAAGTTTGAAGAAGCACAAATTAATGAGGAAGATACCTCGAAAGCAATTCGAAAACTTTCTGAGAGTAATCTGGAATTAGAAGAGGAATTAGATAGTGTACCTTCAGTAGGGAATCTAGAGCGTAAAAGGAAGCGAGTTGAAAATGAAGTGTTCATGCCTGATAGGAACTCTATTGTCTTTGGAAAATTAGCTAACCCGGTTGAGAGATATTTAAAAATATATTATTGATCAAATGTAATACAATTGTTAGAATTTCTAAGGGTGTTGTTGAAGATTAAAGGGGAGACACAATTAATTGTCTGGTAAGGCGATATTAGAAATTATCACGGGTAATTGCACAGGCCCCTTGTTGAACAAAGTAATAGAATATAAAAGGCTAGGATATACAGTGAGTCAAGTGTACCAAAACATAATAAGTACCTTTGTACCCTTCACCCATTTAGAGCGATTAAAATTTGAACTTGTACATAGACCTCAAAGACATAATGAAGCGTTGAGCAGTTACATTATTGACGTAAAAGAAAGTGTAAAGCTATTGAGTTTTGATATTGAAGAAAGGGACATTGTAGAAATTATGAAAGTGGGAATCAATCCTGAGACTAGAAATAAGCTGGTATTTTGTAGGGAAACCCTACTACGTTTAGTGAACTAGAAGAAATTGGTATAAAAATACAAAATGTCTCCTATGCAAACTATATGCGGAGGAATGACCGACCTTATCAACAATCTAGGCGTCAGGAAGTGCAGGTGCATCAAAACCAGCTAAGCGATAAGCGTGTAATTTGCTACGTGTGTAAGAGGGCAGGTCATATTGCCCGTAATTGCATTATGAATCAAACGAATTCAAAGCGTAATGTCAATGTCCAAGCTCCAAAAAATTTGTAAATTGGGAAAGTTTCTTAAAGGCCTCGGATAGATCGGAACTTTCCCAGAACAAGAATGTTAAACATTCTAATGCAAAATTAAGCCCCTAATTAAAATCAGCCATTAACAACCATTTGTTCCAACGTAAAAAAGAGGAAGAGCATTTTGATTTACCTAGTGTAGATGTAGAGTTCCACAAATTTTTAACAGTTAAAACGCTCCTGGACAGTGGTAGCAACAGAAACATCATATGTGAGGGACTGTATAGAAGATTACTGGAACTAAATGTAGCTAAACCATTAGCTCCCAGTGAGCTTAAATGTGTTAGTGCACAAAATAAAAAATGTTGATTTTAGGCAAGGTCGATGTGAAAATAAAAATTAATAAATTCAGCTGGAAGATAACATTTTTAGTTATAAGGGATTTGCTACAACAGGCTATATTAGGTGCTACATTTACGAAAGGCACTGGAATGTTACTGGATTTAAAAAGAAATCAGTTTTATTTTGACTTTAAACCCAATTATTTAATTAATTTAAATAATCAAAATATAGTTAGAAATTTGAGTGCTAATATAAATTTTAACATAGGTATGGACTCAGTGAAAAATCAAGTGAACAATTTAGTGAAAGAATATCCGAGTGTGTTTACTGACAAAATAGGAAAGGCGTTGAATTTTCAATACAAATTGAAAGTTAAAGACAGTACTCCGGTATATACACGACCCTATCCTTTAAACCCGATTAAATTATTAAAAATGAGAGAAATCATTAAGGATTTAGAACAACAGGGAATCATAGAGCCAAGCTTAAGCAACTATTCAAGTCCGGCCTTTTTAGTGGGGAAAGAAGATGGAAAAAGTGAAAGGTTAGTCATTAATTATAAAAAATTAAACGATAAATTGGAGGGTGTAGCTTATCCACTCAGTGAATTAGATGAAATATATCCATTCTTAAAGGGGCATAAATATTTTTCTACAATCGATTTATCGTCAGCTTTCCATCAGATTGAATTACACGAAAGCAGTAGAGACTTGACTACCTTCAGTGTACCGTTTGGATCTTATCGTTACAGGAGAATACCGTTTGGACTTCTAATTGGTTCGGGGGTACTTACAGCTTATCTGAATCAAGTGCTGGGTGATTAAAAATATATCTGTACCTTGGCTTTCCTGGACGATATAATAATATATTCTAACACACTAGAAGACCATTTTAAACATATAAGGATGGTCTTATACCGTTTACGTGATAACAACTTAACGGTAAAGCCCGAAAAAGTAAAATTTTCCTTCCAAGAAATAAAATTTTTGGGACATTTAATTGGTGAAGACCAGCTGAAGATAAATCCAGATAGAACTATTGCTATGCAGGAATGTCCGAGGCCTAAAGACAAAAAGGGTGTGGCCAGGTTTATAGGGATGGCTAGCTATTTTGCCAAATTTATACCAAAATATGCGGAGATTGCGGTCCCTTTAAATGATCTGAGGAAAAAGTCTGTTGCGTTTGTGTGGAATAATAGGGCGGGAGAAGCGTTCCAGAAATTAAAAAAGGCTGTAAGCAATCCTCCTGTATTAGCTATTCCTGACTACAACAAGCGTTTTGTATTACATTGTGACGCCAGCGATAAAGCTTTGGGTAGTGTGTTGTTACAGAAAGACAGTGAAGGGAATTTAAAACCAGTGGCTTATTATTCCAGAAAATTCACTGAAACTGACGAGTGGCTTAGCACATATCAGAAAGAAACTTTAAGTGTTGAGTGCAATTTAAATAAATTTAAGAAGATTTTGGAAATACAAAAATTCGACTAAGTGACTGATAATACGGCTTTAGCTTGGGCCCTATCCCATTTCAAGAAAATAAATAAACTGGGGCGATGGGCAGAAGTTATTTTATCTGTGCCGTTTAATATCCAACGCATTAGAGATGAGGACAATAAAGTAGCTGATTTCTTAAGTAGATTGTTCAGTAATGGTGAAGAGGGGGATGGAGAGGTGTTACAGCAGTTAGAAAAATATGTAGAGGCTAAATCTAACAATGAACCGAGTGGTAACAAAAAGAGGGGTAAAATAAATCAACAGTTGAGTGATGTTAGTGTTATAGAAAATAATAAAATAAAATGTAACAATTTAATTAGTACTCCTTGTGCATTTAAAGACATACTGGAGCATCGAAAACAAGATGATTTTTGTAGGGAAGTGTGGAGAGACATAAAAGAAGGGCGTAACTCAGTATGTTATTTTGTTAAAAAGGGAGTTGTCATGTATAGAAATAACTTGAAGGGAGAGGAAAAACTTCTGTTACCTAAACAATTATTTAAAGCCGTATATCAATATCACCATACATTGCAGGAAGTGGGGTATCATTCAGGAGTTAATAGGACCTTAAAAACATATGTGCTAATTTTTATCACCCTGAGCTACAGGAGTTCATCAAGAAAGAAATTGGAAAGTGTGAAACCTGTCTTACTAGCAAGGCAATGTACCATCGATCCGGGATGCCACTCCACTCAAACACTTCAGGCCGAATATTTGAGAATTGAGAACCATCTACATCCATGGTTATGGTCCACTTCCTAAGACGAAAGAGGGATATCAATAAATACTGATAGCTATAGAAGATATGAGTAAATTCGCTTGGTTCTTTCCACTGCGGTAAATGACATCAGATAATGTTTTAAGAGCTTTAGAAAATGTTTTTTTTAATAATTTCTCATTACCTGAATGTATAGTAAGTGACAACCCTACTTGTTTCACTAGTGAAGAATACAAAGGTTATTTTTTTAAAGAGGAGTGTCGCTCAAGACTATAATTCCGTATTCACCTCAAGGGAATAAGAGTGAAAGATACCTAAGAAATTTAAATCAAGTTTTAATTGGTTATTATTCTGAAAAAAAAGAGAATGGGCTAAAGATTTGGGAAAAATTCAGTTATCACTAATTTGCACATTTAATGAAAGTGTGAAATCAACCCCGTTTGAACTGTTGTTTAATTATAAACCAAATAATAGTTTAAGTTTAAGGTGGAATCTGAAGGACTTTAGATAACGAATTACGGGGAAAGAATAAAAATAAATTAATCAATGCAGTCGGAAATCTGAAGCAAAAATGTTTGAAAAATCAGAAACTAAGTAAATATGGTAACAATGTTAGACTTAAGAAGGTTGATATTGTGTTTTGTAAAGTTAATTTTCAGAAAATGAAGTGGGATGCCATTTACAAAAGACCCTACAAAATTATTGCCGTAATTTCAGATGTCAGTTTTGTGGTGCAAGATTTGAGAGATGCAAACATATATAAGAGAGTTCACAGCATGAACATGAAGCTGGTAAAACAATGATGGTAAAATGAATATAGGTGTAGAAAAATGTATGGTGTAAATTTCAGAGTAGGACGTGGACTGTGAGTGTTTAATACATGAAACTTGTACCATTGCTGAGTATGTAATAATGTAAGATTTTATAAACAAACCAATTAGTTATAGATATTACTAATGTTTTATTAAATCTACATACAAGTTACCATATGAGTGAAAGTACAATGAGACATGTGTTTAATTCACGCATACAGCCACACTATATATATTTGGTGAATGTGAATCCTACCCTTCCTGTTGTAATAACAAATTTGGATGGAGAAATAATCTGTATTTGTTGTGAAAATCCCAGGTTGTGGTCTATAACATGAAATGTTCCAACAACCCTAAGTAAATGTTTACACAGTAAAAGTGAGAAAAAAACAACATGATATTACCTCATTATAAGCACTAAATTAAGATTAAAATAATTAGTGAAAAAGGATACAGCTTATATATATATAATTGTTACCTGGATTGGTTATACATAATAACTAAACAAGTAACTAGCACTGAGTAAAATTAAAATAAAAAGAATTTAACTTGTATTAATTGCACCACAATAATTAATTACCAAACTTTTTAAAGTATTGAACAATAACTTTAGGATTCAGTTTTAATATTTGACTTCACAGGAAATAAATTATGGCAAATACTGACTTTCATCCATGGATGAAACAACAAGAACACAATATAGAACACATGTTAATAAATATCTTTGACTTGGTTTGAGTCTTTATTTTTGATTCACCTTTTTAATATTTAAGTAAATAAAATTATTTATGTATTCTAAAGTTATTTATTTTTATAATATGGAGATTTAAAAACATATTGTAACAGTTGGAAGAATGGTAAATTTGTAAGTGTGAATGCCACCTTAAAGAACCAATCTGAAGAAACGTTATTTGATAAAAGCTAAATTATTATACTCGCTGTATGATAAACTTCAGATTTTCTGTTATTGAACTCCAATGCAGTATGTATTTACTAACTTTTTCTTTTGATAAAACATATCTTAAAAGAAAATTAGTATTTCGTAATATCACTTATATAAATTTTATGTTACATTGCTTGATACATATTTATAAGAATAAAGATTTAAGAACAAAACGGAAAAAAAATTAATCATTTAATTTAAATACAACACAATACAGGGTGTATATTATGTCTGGAAACACCCAAATATATCCTTTAATAATTTAAATATAAATTTGAAACCTCTTACAATCGTGATAGAGATTGGGCATCTACTTTTTGGAACAATGTTTTGTTATGTCACACCAACGGGGGACGTCCTGCCGAGGGTATCGTGAATATTATTAATGGAAGCCTATACCTTGTGATACATAATTTTAAAGGTAATAGCTTACTGAATTGAATGCCACAAACCGCATCTCAAGGGAATTATTCTATCAGAAAATAGAGCATTTTTAATATTGATAATTTACTGATGTTCAACAATGTAATTTTAACATGGTTCTTGCCACAAAATGTGTTACACTAATTTTTTTAGCATTTTTTTAAATGTTCAATTAAATAAAACAAAAATTTCATTTGAAGCTGGTTCTATTAGTACAAATTTGCCAGTTTTTATTACAGTACAATTATGGAAATACTTATGTTATTGATTTCTTATTACAAATAAAAAATAATGTATGCTGTTAGAAAAGTCTTACAACAAACGTTTTACCTGCATTTGGTGTCAAAGCAATTGTTCGAACTGTGTTCCTTCTACGGTTTGACAATGAGCCAATCTTGTGTAAAATGATTCGACAGAGTTGCCTAACATTTCTTCAGTTATCAAAGCAATCTCCTCTATAATCCTGTTTCTTAGGTCTTCCAAATTATGAGGCTTTCTTCTATAAACATTGGATTTTAAATGACCCCATAGGAAATAATCGATTGGTGACAAATCCGGAGATCTTGGAGGCCATTCGATTTCTCCTCTTCGGCCAATCCATTTATGAGGAAACCTTAAATCCAAATACTCTCTTACCTGTCTCCCATAATGGGGTGGAGCACCATCCTGCTGAAACCATACATTATCAAAGTATTCTCCTGATGCAATTTGAATAGCTGGGATTATTTCATTTTGGAGCATATTGTAGTAAAGTTCGGCATTTAAATTTCCATTGATGAAAAAGGGTCCAACAATTTTGTTACCTAAAATTCCACACCATACGTTCAGTTTTTTGTGGTTGCTGTGAATGGGACTCAGTAATCCAATGTGGGTTTTCACTAGCCCAGTAACGGCAATTGTGCCTGTTAACATTGCCATTTAGGAAAAAAGTTGCCTCATCAGAAAATAGTATGTTGGTCAGAAAATCTCTATTGTCATCAAAATTTGCGCATCACAAGTTCACAAAACTCAACTCTTCTGTCGTAATCATCCTCACTTAACTGTTGGACTAAATGAACTTTAAATGGTTTGTATTTATTAATTTTCAAAATCTTACTCACAGACATAGGGTGCATATCATGTTGCTGTGCAGCTTTTCTGAGCGATGTATGTGGGTCTTCAATAAATGTTTGCAAAACATCTAGTGCATGTTCTTCATCTGTTGCAGATTGTATCCTACCCGACTTTGGCCGATTACGTACACTCCCTGTCATTTCAAAACGCTCAATAGTTTTTGATATTGTTGAAACACTTATGGGATTCCTTTCTGGGAAAGTGTCATTAAACAAACTTCCCGATAAGATCTTTGACGATCGCCATATCCTCGCATCATCAACAGAGTAATTCGTTCTCTTTCAGACAATTCCATTAAAATGCCAAATAAAAACTGAACTACTGTAATTAGATAACTTGTTGACAGCAATGCTTCAGAGACACTGATTAACTCGACAGGAATGATATGACCTTTGTCCATTTGTAATTCCCAAGCTTAGACCTGTCTAGTGAAAGCTCCATGCTCAACAAACTGAAACCTGTAGACCAGATGATTAATAACACAATAATGTTTCTCATAGGCTAGTGACCTTTGTCTCTTTAAACCTTCCTGCTGACTGGAAAACACCAAGTACAGATTCATAAGTAATCAGAGAAAGTGACTCATAAGTTTTATTCATTGTAATAAAAACTGGTAAATTTGTACTAATGAAACCAGCTTAAAAATAAATTGTTTATTTTATTTTAATTGAACATTTAAAAAATGCTAAAAAATTAGTGTAACATATTTTGTGGCAAGAACCATGTTAAAATTACATTGTTGAACATCAGTAAATTTTCAATACTAAAAATGCTCTATTTTCTGATAGAATAATTCCTTTGAGATGCGGTTTGTGGCATTCAATTCAGTAAGCTATTACCTTTAAAATTATGTATCACAAGGTATAGGCTTCCATTAAGAATATTCACGATACCCTCGGCAGGACGTCCCCCGTTGGTGTGACATAACAAAACATTGTTCCAAAAAGTAGATGCCCAATCTCTATCACGATTGTAAGAGGTTTCAAATTTATATTTAAATTATTAAAGGATATATTTGGGTGTTTCCAGACATAATATACACCCTGTATATAGGTATGCATAGTAAATTACTATTGAAGTGGTTAATTGACAATGCATTAAAAATAATATTATTATTTAAATCCATGTAACGTTTTAAATTTGTTATTGTACGTTTTAACTAATCAGAATTTTTTACGTACCTTTTCAAAGGAAGTTAAACAGTTTATATAAGATATATAAAATTTTCTTTCTCTTTATTTTGTAAAATATGATCATCTCCTTTGGATTTGGTGTTTATACTTAAACTTTAAAAGAAAGTAATTCATATAAGGTTTCATAACTGTCAAAAGATATAGATGATCGTTGGTTGCGTAAATATTCAAGTAAAACTACTCGTAGCAAAAAGTCTGAAAGCAAGTTTACTTCGTGGTATTTGACTTGCAGATTGGCATGAGGATATAGCTTCAGTCTGGGTTCATTTGAACCCTTTGTGTAAGGCTGATTGAACAATGGCAATGTCTTTGGGAGCTCTGTCTTACTCTGTTGGTCTGAGTTGTAAACAATGCACGTAATATTATTTATAACTTAACACTTATGATAACCTAATTATATAGTCGACATCTCTTCCTTTTAAGAGGGGAAAAACAAATACGATTGTCATAATTAAATGTAATTTTGAAAGTAATCGAAATAAGTATGCTCTTTAGAATAACGTTGTGTTTTAGGTCAAAGTTAAGAAAAAATATTCCAAAATTAGTGGCCTCCGGATAATACCAATGTATCAGGAAATCAGAGGCAATATACGTACAAGATTTTTAAATCGAATAAATAACATTTGCTGCACAAATGTAGCATCTGAACAAATATCGACTAGGAATTATGAAGAGAAAAATAGTTTGAGGAAGAAGAATCAAGACGTGGAAGAAGAATCAAGACGTGTAAGAGATAAAAATAAAAAAGGAGCAAGTAGCCTATTTGTTTAAATGATTTGTAGACATCTAAATCAACTACTCTGTCCGTCATGTACCTTGAGCCCCGTACGTCTATACAATAGTATAATTCTAGTATAATGTTCTTAATTATGTGCTTATGTGTGTAAACGATGGGTTGTAGATATTTATTAAGTTTACAGGATAAAAGATGGTTTTTTTAACTTTAATCTACTATTTTTATTTACGAATATATTCTCATATTGGCATGAGGATATAGCTTCAGTCTGGGTTCATTTGAACCCTTTGTGTAAGGCTGATTGAACAATAGCAATGTCTTTGGGAGCTCTGTCTTACTCTGTTGGTCTGAGTTGTAAACAATGCACGTAATATTATTTATAACTTAACACTTATGATAACCTAATTATATAGTCGACATCTCTTCCTTTTAAGAGGGGAAAAACAAATACGATTGTCATAATTAAATGTAATTTTGAAAGTAATCGAAATAATTATGCTCTTTAGAATAACGTTGAGTTTTAGGTCAAAGTTAAGAAAAAATATTCCAAAATTAGTGGCCTCCGGATAATACCAATGTATCAGGAAATCAGAGGCAATATACGTACAAGATTTTTAAATCGAATAAATAACATTTGCTGCAAAAATGTATCTGAACAAATATTGACTAGGAAGATGGGTAGGAGATAAAAACAAAAGAAGGGGGAAGTAGCCTATGTGTTTAAATGATTTTTAGACATCCAAATCAACTGTTCTGTCCGTCATGTACCTTGAGCCCTGTACGTCTATAAAATAGTATAATTTTAGTATAATGTTCTTAAGTAAGTAAGTGCTTATGATTTTAAACGATGGGTTATAGATATTTATTAAGATTAAAGGATAAAAGATGGTTTTGGTCAACTTTAGTCTACTATTTTATTTACGAATATATTTGTATTTAACGCTACGTAACATCCAAAATCTATTTACGTATTATTTCAATCATCGGCTAACACATTTAAAATTCAATATTTTAGTTCTGACGTAGGTATATAAGAAATTTATAATTTCTCAAAACTGCAGGTTGAACATTTTTACTTTATACAAGCATTCACCATACGAGTATACATCATTTGTATACAAGAACAACGTTTTCATGTGTTTTGATGGAAATTAATATCATATTCATTAAACCAACAAGTTCCCGGAAAATTTATTCACTACAGTTTACATATAACAGAGCCTACACATGTTTGATGATTTGCAAGTATAATCCTTATTGTTACTCAGCACAAGGTTAGCGCAGGCTCCACCAAACCTACATTTCTGAATCGAAATAAATAAAATTTATATTAATATTAACACAAAATATTTGTTAACAAACACTTTACGTTTTACGACTCATGCATATTTATTCACACACGAATTCAGAACTTTCATATCAAAATCTACCATAATCTATCACAATAATAATATTATTGTGCATAATATTATTTTCAATCCATTGAATTGATATATTATATAATATTTATATATTGTATGAATTCAATGGATTGAAAATAATACCCGAATTATTTTGATATTTGAATTGGTGAATGCGTTCTATTTAACCAGTGTACTGACCAAATGTAGGAAATATTTTGAAAACCTTCTTGAGATTTTGTAACAGAGGCTACTACAACAGCTCTCTTCCGTTTAGAAAATGCTGTATTAATATCTGAAATAGAATTGAGCCAATAAAGAGAAATCTGCAATAATTTATTTTACATCTGAATTATTAGAACTTAATTTTTTTCGTGATTGTTATTGCGATCTTGCAGAACTATATTTCTGTTTGGGTATTTCGCATAAAAAATATTAACTCCACTTTTTTTATCCATGATTTCAGTTCTTATTAGTAAATCCTGGTATATATCAAGTTTGATTTATGCTATTGGTCAGGTCATTCAATAATTTATATAAATACATCTAATTATAAATATTGTATGGTGTCAATTCATTTTGTAAAAAGACTAATATTTTTTTTTTATGTGAATGTTGAGTTTAGGTCTAATTCACCTCTCTTAGTACACCGTTTAAAACCCGACGCTGTAACAGCTTGACTACTGGAACGTGGTCTCAAGTTCGTCTGAACAAAAACATTAGGCAGCAAAGAAGGTGAAATAAAATATTTTCATTTTTTTGACACCTAAACTGCAAAACATAATGTAATCAAGGTGACGATGTATTGCACAGTTTACACAATTTGTTTATCACTTCGGACGCACATGAGTTAATATTCCAGGAGTAAAGCTGTAACAGCAATAGATTCCAGACACTGAATTGAGTGACAAGATTCATCACACATATCTTTCATTTAGTTTCACATTTAACTCGGCGTAAAATGGAGAATGAAAGTTTGCATGATTATTATAGCATAGCTATGGGGCGAATAATTAGTAAAGTTAAGTGCCTAAAATACCTTACAGACAGGTTAATCTGTAATATAGATTTTGTGATTAAATTCAATTAACCGTCCCGATTTTTACAAATAAAAACACAGTGTTTTTCATTTGTAGTACTTGTTTGTTGTTTTCAAAATTGATTATTCATGGTCTAATAAACATATACCAGTGGTTATTAGCTTATTCAACCAAGACTGGCTGTTATAAATTACAGTTACGTTTGAGTGCGAAAATTATTTGGTGGTAATGTTTTGAAAATAAATTTTTTCACTGTTTCCGTGCAGATATTCATATTTTATGAACTTTCAAGATGGTAAATTACGTATTCTAATAGGATGAAATTTATGAAAGAGAATTCTTTTGCATAAGTCATGTAAGTTTTTAGAAAAAATGTTTCTGATACATATTCAATCTAAAGCTTACTATACACATTTTATAAGTGTTTATGACACGACAATACTTGTTGTTTTGAAAGCTAAGAGATGTTATTTGTTTTGTCATGATATAGAAGTATAAGTAAAACATTATTTATAAAACTTAAAAATTATACAAGTATTGAAAGAAGATTCTACATAGCAGCAAACACAAAAATTCTAGATTAGTATCCTAGATATATGTTATAAAACCTTCATAGACGAGGAAACAATAACCATTCAACAAGAGCACAATCAGTTAAATGTATAAAATGTATCGTAAGATACATTTAATTTAATTATCATTGGCAATCATCCTTATCATAAGTTACATACGAGTTACTGATTAGCGAGGGAAGGTGAAAACTCTCTTTGTAAATGGGTTTGTGCATCACAGGACGGAAAATTAGTTATAGCTTCCCTTTGACGTCAATACAAGTGACGTCTCGTGATTGATGTGCTCTGTTGCAGATCACTAGCCGTCTGACTCGTGCTGTCTGAGCTACTCAACAACTTTAGCACTTCAGCTGTTTTTGTATGTGTAATGTTCTATATAAAGATGCATGACTAACGCTCTTAATATGAACAGTGATCTATAGTGGGATAAAAGAGTAGTAGGAGACAACTGAGTTTTATACGTTTACTCAACCTATTCCTTCACTATTGCAACCCTCATTAGTTGAGAGCGACCTTTTACAGATATAACATTTACAATTGTGTTAACTTTTCTGTCAAATTAAATTAACATATAATGTATCGATCATTTCTAGCATTGAAATTTCACTAGGAGGATCTTAAGATTTAAATTAAATCATTAACATTGGACTACAGCATTTTGGAGTAAAATCCTCGGACACTACGATGTCAAGGTGAAAAAAATAAAAAAGTTGCACTTAGAGGCCAAAAAAATAAATTTAATATGCAACAGATATAGGATTAAAGAAACTATCAAAACATATTCTTCTGAGATTAATGAGTTAAAAAAGTAAGTTTAAAAACGTGAATAGGAGCTTCGTACGGGGATGCCAATTACAGTGTTTTTTATAAAATTAGATGACCACCTATTAAGCCATAATTATTTTGGCTTTGACAGTTACTATTGTTTAGTAAATTTTTGTAACTATATTTAAAAGGTCTTGCAGAAACATCCTATAACACTCTTATTATTTTATGAAAATCTATAACTATAAATTTACATGATGATATAAGTTTAAAAGAAATGGAAATTAGTTAAAACACTATACTGGATACGATTATTAAATTTGTCTTCTCTAACCGATGCAAGTCCTTTGTCTCTCTCTTGGAGCCACTGAGCCCTAAACAGATCTATGTATTTTACAATTATTCTGGCCATGGCCATGGCATGCCTTTCCTGCTCAATCACATTGTGCCTATTGTACCGTACCTAATAATATTAATTATTCAAAAGTGCCTTCGTTTGTTTGTTTTGCTTCCATGTATAAACTATTCAACCGATTTTACTGTCATTTACATGAAGATGTTTAGGGTCCTTATGATGACAATAAGCCGAATCTTATTTCTTAAATCTTTCCTGACGAAGGCCCACTGGTCTTAAAGTAGTAAAAATCGAATCTTGGTCTGAGAGATTTTGTAACGTGAATTCAAAGAGCCAGTTAAATGTATTCAACTGTTCTGTGTAGACATTGTATTATGACAGCACGACCATATGTTAAATTATTTTAGCCTATATTTAAAATTTCGTAGTTTAGTTTTCAACATTGTGGCAACATGGCAAACCATTGTGATCCTCTCACTTACGCGAAATCTTTACGAGTCCTCACTAACAGTTCTAAAAACACATGTATAGTACAATAACATTCTTATAAGCGTTTGGAGGTAAAATTTAATTTATTTTTATTATATATATATATATGGCAGTAGACCCGCAGTATACTAGTCCTATCGAACTACCCTTACATCCCAGAATCTCGAAATGTTTCGTTATGTTGGCCCTAGACATCCATATTGTTACCCACACTTAAGTGACACATCGGTATTTGCTGTGCCCAGACTGGAGGGTATAAAAGTGCAAGAATGGATTCTGATAGGGTAAATATTGGAGCTAAAGCAATACGTTTTAGTTACAGTTATAAAATCGAAAATTTATGTCCGATATAATAATATTAATAAACTGTTTTATAATTTATAAACTATTGTGGGAGGAGATGCTATAAACATAACTGTTATGGAATAGCGATTTATGTTACAATTGGGATCATTTCTGCATAGGAATATTTCATACACTTAATGGGTTTTTTTATCAACCCAAAAACCATTTTGCTAATAATATAAAACTATAAGATATGATGCAAATCTCAAAATGTATACTAGTAAGCTCCTACTACATATTTCATTCAGACCGGTCTAATTATTGTGTAAATTAACGAAAGATGTCTAAATGAGAAAGTTTATGTGAGACTTGACAAGAACAGTGAATGTTGCAAAAGCAGTAAGCAATGTTTTTATTACAACGTGGCGTGCACTTTTTATCCCGCTGACAGCTAATTAAGTTCCCCATTAATGAAGTTCTTTATATCAACATTGTTGGTTTTGGAAATTCAGTCACGCGATTCCTGGAAATTGAGTCCTCATTTAATGGCAAATTTTTTAAAAATAAACAATATTTATGAACTGAAAAATAATCCTTAATGCGCTTTTAGTATTATTGCTGGCAGCTATTATTCATTTGGAATACGACAGAGTTTTGTTTATAAAGGAGCAAGTACTGAATAAATGTTCCAGGAATGTCTATCAAACTTTACCTCTAAATATTTCTTTACTGTTATTGGTTATAATAATGTTTCCGTGGCTGTCAATTATAACGTATATTTATTAGAATAGTTATGCAGTTTGTACACGACATTCAAAAGTTTTTCCATCAGGAGTAACTATTATTCAAGATCTGTGTATGCCATATCACATATAGCGTGACAGGCTATAGGTCATTGCTATAGCTCATTTAATTCTCAACCCTTCTGATGGAAAAATACAGATGGAAATTAGCAATCATTGATATAAGATTTTATACCCTCCTGGCAGTAAAAATAGTGGTATTGATGACGCTCAGCTAAATTCCATAATCGGACACGTGCCGTTTTAGCACTCAAGCTTGTTCAAATAGCAAAAGTTTTCTTGGCACAGATTTATTATCATTATATATATTAATATTTTTTCACTGCTTTATATTTCATAACATAACTCAATTAAAAGCATGAGCTATGGAGAGCTCTATAACGCAAGTTTGTGCTATAATATCTCTTCACCAACCGTTTACATTGACTTTTTATATTATTCTTATTTTACTCTATGGAGTCTCACGTTGAGAAAGAATTGATGTTATTTTTTATATTATATTGTAAACACTAGAGTACCTAAATGATACAGTGAAGTACAGTGAAAAATACAATAAATGATCATCCACAATATAATTTTTCTATAATATGGTGACAGTCATCTTAATTAAATTACAATTGTAAACATTTTAGAACTAAATAAATAAATAAATATATATATATATATATTTATTTATTTATTTCTAAACTGTTTATCCCTATTACTTTAGGTGTGTGTTTTATAGCTTTTCTTTAGGAAAATTCAGGGTTTATCTTTAATAGGCAGAGATATTTCTGGAGGTGGTTTCATGGATTCCGTGGTTATTCTATAAAGAAAAACTTTCATATAAAGATATGTTCTACAATGCTTCCTTTCCCAGATATCTACCATTTTGTTTGTTTTACTAACTAATTTATATCTCTAGAACGACTTGACTGAGTGAGTTTAACTTTTTCATATTGCTCATCAATGCAAATATCATATTTGCAAAAATAATGATTTAGTTTCTATATTCAATTTCAAATTGGCGCCCATAATAACTTGCACACCCACTCAAAAAAAAACAAAAAATGTAAGTCCACAAATTGAATTTATATTAAAAACACAACTTCTATTGTAAAGTTGTAGCAATAGCCTTGTAATTACATTAACAGGTTATTCATAAACAATTTATTTGTAAAATATTCTCTTATAATTCAGGAGTCAGAATTTCCTTTTGCTTTCCTCTACCTTCTAAGTATGATACTAAACTTACATTTTCTGCAAGTCTTCTAAATATAACATTCATTCCATAGAGACTACATCTAACTTTTGTGGTTCACAACTATTCAAAGTAACATTTATGGAAAATTAAAATCTTGATACAAGTTGTGTGTATAAATGGACGAAAGTACTAAGTTTCTTCAAAGATAAGATTGTGTTAATAATGAAATTGAAGTATATTTCAAAATTAGTTTTATGGTTTAGTTATGATATTATTATTTAGTTTTTTTATTGTTATATTAAATGCATGTTACTTTGTAAGAAAAAACCATGGAGTAATAACATTTACTTTTGTAAAATCTGCTAACTAACTTTATTTTGATCCACTGTACGTACACTGTTGTAATCGATCCAAGTATCGCATAAAAGTAAATTTGTAGGCTTTACAAAATTGTAATAATTTGTGGTAACATAAATCTAGATTACTGAAATAAAGTACAGTGATACACACTATCGATAATGTTTATCTTTAACACGAAGCAGAAATGATAATTGTGACAAAATATCAATTCGCAGTAAATTTATATACAGCCCCTGTAAATTTTATATCCTAAATAATATATCTACGATTTATATATTTTTCTCGTTTTCATTCCCAATAATTCAATAAAGCGTGTAGAAACATGTGAAGAACCAACCAATATTATTTCCCTAGAGTCCAAAAAAACTTTTCAAGGACTTTTTGCGGTAAAAAGACAAAATGTGTCTTTTACAGGGCAATCTTCATCCTTTTTCTGCCAATCCCTACATGCCATTTTTTAGGTGTAGTCTCATTACATTACATGTAACGATTTGTTTATAAACGCCTCTTCTTCTTGCTGGAATTAATTGAGAAGCCTTGTAGCGATCTCTGACCTGGCCTGTTTTTGGTTTTCAGTCAACAATCTCAAAACCTATCGAGCCCTAATTTTCTTTAACCAAATTCACAAATGATAATATATAGAACACTTCAATAGCGGATACGAACTTCTAATGAAATTTGTCCCACGGCTAACAAAATTTCACGTTCTAATAAGCTCTAGGACGGCATGAATATTGTCATCTGTATGGCTTGTCCTTTGGGGTAGATCATGAGTTTCGTTTTCAAGCTGTTCTCCTTCACCCTTAAACTCTCTCACTTACGTAAACACATACTTTTTGTACAGTGTACTGTACCCAAACTGTGGCCGCAAACTAGATAAAATTCTGGACGGTTCAAAGCATTAATTGTTTAAAAACTTAATTTTTATTATATTATGCTGCGCATCAGACGCATGTTTATTCTAAAGGCAACGCCGAGCTTGAATAGGAGAACAGTAACCACTCATAATAAACCTAACATTTAATGCACACAAAATTATCTAGACATGACGTGCATTCTAAGAACAATAGAAAATTACCGCTTATATGTGATTTACTCATGATTATATGTTATATATATATGTTTTATATATATATATATATATATATATATATATATATATATATATATATATATATATATATATATATATATATATATATATATATATCTCAATAGCTATTAATACCAAAAATAATTTAGTCATGAGTGATTTCATGGTAATAAATTTATAGCCTGTATGGATAAGGTAAGGTAACCATAATAGTTTTACCGTCTAAGTTATCAGCTTATTGGAGTAAACATAATATACGAGACCCACAAACAGCTCAGTTCAGCGCTTATCTCGTGTGAACAAGAGTGCTGAACTTGTCTGAGACTTAGGGAACGAACTTGTAAACTCCTGAGATCATTATCGGATACTGTAAAATTATGGCTGGTGTTATTTTATTACTAAACATGACATTTATATTTATTTCACCCAATAAATATTATATACTGTATAGATTTGTACAATATTTCTCAATAATTATGTAAATGAAAGAATTTTATGCGATCTGTTATCTAGCTTTATCACTCGACTGTTTAGATAACTTTTAATTTCTGTCTTACAGTCTGTCAATCTGCTTGTCTGTCGGCACGAACTCTCGAGAACGATCTCTGCTACAGACTTGAAATTTTGAAAAAAGATTCAATTAATTTCTATCTAAGCAACATATGCCTCAATTATGGTATATACTATTATTAGGCTAGGTGTTAGCGAATATCTGTACATATGTTCATTGATCAGCCAATCACAGACTAAATACACGTGTGTAAAAATGAGTGCAATCATATGATTTTGTGACATAGTGACATAATGTTTAAGCTGAAATGAGCTACATACTCGAAAACTTAGCATGCAACCTCGACGAAGGCTGTTCCACGATATTGGGTATAGCGTTCTTTTAATTTTTTATTAATTGTGCCTTCTTTCTCGTAATAATAACAAATCCCATTAGACAAATTTAATACGTTAATATCAGTAAAACGTGTTATTGAAATAGCTAGCAATTCCAAAAACACACATTTGCATTGATATGTGAGTTAACATCAACATTTCCTTTTTTTTTGAGAAGATCAAATTTTATGAGACTAACAGTTTATAAGTGACCTTTTGCCAACTTTTCAAAATGTGAGTTACTATCCTTCATGGTAAAATCACTTATGACTTAATATGACAGTGCAGTTATAGCATATTCTAAATCCGAAATCAGTATATTTATATTACATATAATATGAGCATTGATAAACTAAGAGGATTAGAAATTAAAATAAATTAATACTGGTTAGGACTTAGTTGAGGTGTTACGCGTCTAGAAGCAGTACTTGTTTGAACGATAAAATTGCCCACGAAACAGTTAATTCTACCTTGTTATCTTGATTATGAAATTTCACATATGCTACTTCGGTACAACAGTGTTTACTTACAGTCTTTATACTCTATTTCCAATGTTGCTTAATTTCCACTGTATTTTGTGATTGACTTAAGTCTTTTATTCTGGTCTTAATATTTTATTTATTCACACTTTCAAAATAACAAATATGAACAACAAATATACAACCGAAATGATAGATGAAATGTATTATATAATGTTGATGTGGAAAACAACACAAAGGATTAAAATACAGCTATCAATATGACATCGTCTGGGTAATAGAAACGTTATATTTAAATTAATTCATATGTTTGTTACTTACCAGTCATTTATAATTGTTATGTCAGTTGTATACTGTGCAGTCTCTCGAAAGATTCAGAGACGTGACGTCACGTTTCAGCATGGTTCTCCCTCCGTGCAGTTTGTTGGCACTGTGTCACCTCTCATGATGTTACGTACCGTAAAATGACATGACTTTCCTCCACCTAGTAGCCACAGCTCATACAGGAGGAGATTCCGGTCTTCGCACCTGCCTTGTGTTCATGGAGTCAGTACTATAAAGTTGATTGGGACAAATATAATATACTACTAGTTACCCGTGACTTTACCCACGATTTCCTATCGAACAAGTACGTCCTAGGCACATATATTTAAGTATCATAACAAGCATTCCTAAATTAATTGATTATAGACTCGAATGGGAAATAATAAATTCATGGCAGTCTTAGAGAAAGCACCTATGATGTAATGAGATACGACAGTGATATGACTCTCTATCTACAGCCTTTCTCGATTCCCAGTTGCGCATTGTTGCCCCGATCATTAAAAGATATAAATACATGTGCATAGGTCTGAAAAGTCATCTTTAGTGAAAAACGTTTACTTCAAATCACCATCGTCAACTATTACTTGCCTCCAATTCGTATAAACGAGTGTATAAAACTTTAACTTACTAGGAAAGAGGGGATTTCAACACCTAATGAATTTATTCTAGGGTATGCAACTCTATTTGAACCCGTATGGGTTTAGTTGATCTTTATGAAAGATTTGTTTAATGTCTGTTGAGAGCTAGCGCCATGGGTGTTGTAGTTCATCATCTAGAGTATCGCGAAGTTTAAAAAACAAAACAAAAATGGATTCCAGTGGTTGCAATCTTTTTTAAACCCCTTTGGGTGGTTGATATTTGTGAATGTGCTTTTAGTTTTCATTGCATACTATGAGACACCTGTGTGTCAAATTAAAATTTTTAGGATGTGTATAATAAAAGGGAGAAAACAAAAATATTGTTAATTTAGTGGTACGAACATTCCTCAGCCCCTATGTGTTGTCCATTTTCATGAAATGTCTTGCATTTTGTCTGTTGAAACCATAAGAAAACTATTGCGTTAAATTTCGTCGTCTTATAGGAAACTGGAAGTTTAAAATACTAAGTATAGTTCTTCTAGTTCTTGTAGGGACCCCTACTTAAACTTCTACAGATTTTCGATCTTTAATAAAATGATTGAATTTTCTGTTTTAAACCATGAGTCAAACATGTGTAATTTGAACTTTCGGAGATGTCGGGAAATGTTTAATCAATGATGAGAGAATTTATATTTATAGAATAATAATTATGTAGTGAGTGTCTTGGTGTTAGGGATGCAATACATTTTTCTAGATCAAAATTCCATAATATATTATGTAATATGCCTATAGTTGTCACCACAAATAACGTAATATTGTTAATTATATACATCCGGATAGTTTTTATTGTTATCCAATTGAATAAGATAAATTAGGCTTTTAAATAACTAATTTAACCAATCGTATTAAGTTTATAATATCTTTTCATACCTAAGAACGTAGATACGAGATTTTGTGTTTTTATAATTTCCATCTCATACATGCCAACTTTCTTACGATTATTTTAAAAATACTGCATATATATATAAGACAAAACTGTATTTTTATAATAAATCTAAACTAAACTAAATAAAATTCAACCCTTAACATTTATTTAATAAAATTTTAAACGATTTATATACAAAATGTAAACTATTTCGTACTTCATACTTTAAATAAAATGCAATCAGATTCTTTTTTTAATACAGAATTAATGACAGAAATGAATTCTGAATTAGTTTTAATACAACATATGATATTTTAAATGTGATTTCACAAGGTTATAGTTGTAATTTCAATATTTTTAGACGAGGATTAATTGAAAAGTTTTATCTTAAAAATAATCATTACTTCTTAAAAGCCCTAGATAAGTAAAAAAGAATTAAAGCTTATACCTATAAAGTTAAAAACAAAAATAAATTATGATTAAATTCATTTCTTGATGACAGTTCACTACTGGTTGACTTATACCTGCTAGTAAAATTTAAACTGGGTACATCAAAAAACCAAAGCAACCCAGGCCAAAAGCTGTTAATCACTAACCGAAAATAATGAGATATTGTTATAGTCGATATGTCCGTAGTTTACTGCTGAGGATCAATGATGGAGTAGGAGGTTATCTCCAATATGTTAAAAACGATATGTCCATTATGTCCTGATCTCCTAATTATCTAATAACCGACAATATGACTGACGAAGCTGAAACTGCAGTGGAAATCATTAGAGGATATTGACAAATTAATTGGGAATAAAACTCATTATTACAATCGGTCAAGCGGAAAATCTCCTATTCTGAAACCTATCCGTTCGTGATTGAATTAAGAATTCTAGACCTCTGGACGTTTGTTCGGATTTAAACCGCTAAGCTGGAATGAGATATTGGACTCTATGGAAATTTGGACACAAAAATGTTATTAATTGCTAATTTTGTAAGGTAACTGTTGCATTGAGCTAGGTCAGTTCCAGCAAAACATATAAATATATAAGATTGATTAAATAGGTATAGACAGATAGGCTGGCAATGTTAGTAAATAAAAGGAAAACATTTGTATTCCATTTATCAATGCATAATTAAAATTGGAAACTTTAATAAATACCTTTAATTTAATTTAATTTTGAATGAAAAGACTAAAACAGTGAGAATCATGTTTAACTAAATGTAAAACAGATTATTTAAAAAATAGATACAGATAAAATCATACGACATAATATATTTAAATGTCAGCTCCACATCACAGTTTAAAAATTCCTGAATTGTATAAAAAGGATTTGTTTGCAGCCAATCAAAGATCCTCCTTTTAAAATTTGTTAAAGAAGTATCCTTCTGAACTGCGTAATTTGTTATAAATTCGACTTGATTTTGTCTGGTAAAATGATCCTATTTTAGCCAATCTATGTCATGGTGTATCTAATTTGAATCTATTCCATTGTAAGTTATTATAAATTTAAATCCTGTTTACATGAATATGAATGTTAGTTTTAGTACAAATTAAAATTTGCTATATGGAAACGTTGATGATTGTTAATATCTTCCTGTAAACCAATAAAGGCCTTCAGGTGGTCCTTCACTCTACAAATATTCTCACCATCTTCTTTTGAAATGGTATTTGGCTCTATTTAAGAGTCTGATATCTATCGCTAAACTATCTATTAGTCCATTTTTAGTGGCAGCCTACGTGTACCACGGATATCGAGGAATTGCAATAATATTGCATGGTAAACGCAGTAGGCTTTGATTCCTTAACCATATCTAGCTTTCCTCATAACAATTTACAAATAAGATTAGAAAGTAAAAAATATTATTATAAAAATGCTTAAATTATTTCATAAAATGGTATAGTATTATATAATTATAAATTTATTTTCTTAAAGGAAATTTCTTTATCAAATTCACAAGACTAAGTTGCGTCCTTTTTCTGTTAAAAATAGGATCTCGGCTCCCGGTGTATTATACCCTCATAATTATTATTTGACCTGACATATAACCAACTGTAACTTTTATAACTGTGCATTGTATGTTGCCTGTATCACACTTCAGCTTTGATTGAGGCGGTCGGTAGAGTTGTTATTAACAAAATTAGTATCTCCGCTCGGAACACTAATTGCTGACGCCCTTTAAATTTGCAAAAATTTTAAACACCATGATTGTACATTTTAGTACACTAGATATTCGTCGATCAGCCGTAACGGTTGCCTTTGGGTCAGTCTAGAAGCAACTGTATTAAATTTACATCCTTCTAAACTAAATCGTTCGTTTTAAACCCTAAAAGGGGTCACCAATTTTTTGTTATAATAACGGATTTATTTTGAATATAAAATCTTACACAAAATGTACCGATATTATACTTATTTTTTATAGAAAATCTTCTGTTAGATCGTATAGTAGTATAGATTAGTATAGGTTTTATGAAAAAATTACAATACTGTAATGTATTTATAAAAATAAATATACATATAATTTATAATTTTTGGTTTTTCCAAAGCTAATCTATATTTTAAACAATGTTTAACATTGTTAGGGAATTAAATAATATGATTCTATGTTGAATGAACATTGTGGCATGAAAACTGTTGTCATTTAAACATAGTCATTACTTCGTTATTAAAGTTTGAAATCATGACTATTATAAAGTGAAGTGTAGTTGAGTTGAAAGAATTCAATCGATTTGCCATAACCACAGTAGATTACTGGGCAATTTTACATTGCATTGATTTTTCAATAAGTTTAATTTACCTTACGTATACATACCTGGTAATTTGCGAGGGTATCTAGTTTTGGAAATATCTTTATGATGTCTTATATTTAATACAATATTTTCAAATATATTTCTTGGTGGAACGTGTACATAAAGATATGTATTTATCTGCGTACCGCTTAGCTTACGGTTATCAATCTGAAACGTATTATATGCATATTTATTATGTGTTTAGTGAATTTATATTATGGTTGCTTTTTACTTATCATGAAGTAATATACAACACAATTATTATTCCATTACTTTTTGTTTGTCAATATTAATATTTGTTGTATCTAAGATTTTAATGAGCACAACAGAATACAGCAATAGTTTTATTAGTTTTTATAATATTTACCTAATATCATGTATATCAAGCACGGCTGCAATAAACATTAATTTAATAAAGCTGTTTTTGTCTTTCTTCTAAACCGAATCACTATGAGTCAATTTCTGGCAAAGACCAATTACAGTTATTTGTTAAGGAAAATGAAATTTTGAAATTCAAATAATAAATATAATATACGATATTAAAATAGTCACCTAACTTTCAATATGAAACAATTTTAACATTTAATGATAAATAAGTTTCAATAGAGTGTCCTTACAAATAAACCTTATCGCGGCTTCTGGTCCTGAAGTAATAGCTGATATTTGTATGACGTGTCGAGGGAAATTCGTACCTCTTAATTAATTAATTACGTATTCATTTCAAAATTAAGATACAAATACCATATTTAATTTATACATTAAAATACATATGGGAATTGAGAAATAACACACATGCGCACGTAAGTGGTGGAAGTGAGAGAGGGAGTGAGGAGTTATAGAAGTAGAGAGAGAGAGAGGGAGAGAGAGATAGAGAGAGAGAGAGGGAGAGAGAGATAGAGAGAGAGAGAGAGAGAGAGAGAGAGAGAGAGAGAGAGAGAGAGAGAGAGAGAGAGAGAGAGAGAGCATGGCCCATTATTACACTTAACCTGCGGCAACGTAAAATTTTAAACATTACATAAATATTCTCTTAAGAATAAACAAAAAATTATAATGACAATAAAATAAATAAACAATTACATTTACACAGTGTGGTGAAATTAAAGTCATATTTTAACGTGTTATAATTAAAATTTAACACATTAATAAATTTACTATATCTTTTATTCCTAAAACATATAAAATAAAGTTATATTTTTAATATACAAATAAATTAAAGTATTTATTGCTAATGAATCCTAATTTATATCACCCACAGTCTCACATTCATCCCTCTGCCAGTGTGTCATTCCCACAGCATCTCAGACCGGAACTGCCTCGGCTAACCGCTCAAGATACATATCTTTCAGTTTCGCCACAAACCGGGAACGGCTATCGGTGGAAGTAATTGTTTGGGGAAGGGCATTCCACAACCTACAAGCCATTACATGGAATGACTTATCAAACACTGCAGTCCTGTTCTGAGGCATTCTCAAAATGTATGAGCCAGAGCGAGTGCTTTTTACACCTACATGAGACACAGATTGAAAATATTCAGAAACATATATTGGAAAACCACATTTCAATATTGAATAAACTAGTTTTAGAATTTTGATGGATCTTTTATCTTTTAATTTTAGAATATTTGACTGAATATAGTACGGTGTCATGTGCTACTCCCGTCTCACATCGTAAACGTATCGTATACAATAGTTTTATTATTTAATAAGAGTTCTTTGCAGCTTCTCACTAAGTACTATGGTCATATCATTGATCACGAAGTTACAGTAATTGATATGTGGAAGTAAGAGTGATTTAGTCAAGAGCAGCTTGATATGTTCTAGTAAAAATCGTTGTAAACGTTTGAGTGAGTGAATAGATGCGAAGACCCGTTTAAAAATCTCCGCAACAGCGTCAGTCCAAGTCAAAGTCGAGTTTATAGTCAAACTAAGATACTTCATCTTGTCTTAGTATGGCAGAGTGTCACCATTTACAGTTAACGTTTTAATAGTATTCAAGTTTATTGAGTTTCGTAAACGAGAGTGACAAATAATGAGTGGTTTTGTTTTTGCATGGTTTAGTCTCAGGCCATGATTTTTGGACCACATAACGATATTTTTAATGTCACTATTGATTTTGGTGATACATTCATTAATGGAGTCAATTTTAAAGTGTGCATAGATTTGCAGGTCATCAGCATACATGTGATATGAACTATTTTTAAGTACAGAATGAATGTCGTTCACGCACAGTACGAATAATAAAGGACCAAGAATCGATCCCTGTGGCACCCCACAAGTAGCAATTTCCCAGTCCGAAGTCGTGTCATCCACTTTTACACACTGCTGTCTCTCTGACAGATAAGATCTCAGCCATGTTAATAAATGACTAGAAAACCCTATTAGCCTTGGTTTAGCTAGCAATATTTTATGGTTTTTACGCTGTCAAAAGCTTTTGACAAATGGAAAAGAGTGAGATTTGTGCCCTGTCTGTGATCCATAGCAAGCCTTATGTCATCCGTCACTTTTAAAAGTACAGTTTCTGTACTGTGGTTAGTCCGAAAACCAGATTGATAGTCACTAAATATGTTGTTGTAAGATAGATATTAAGTGAATTGGCAGTGCACATTTTGCATGAAATTCAAGTGCGATAGTTGCTTTTAAACTTTTTTGTGCTCGGTGTCATTTCTTTACATCACCTCCAGTGTATAGCACCAATTATCGATAAGGACGATTATTTTAAGACTAACGAGTCGTGGATTTGCTACATGTACGTAGATGACGATGACAAGATTAATCAGGCATTGAGTAGTGTGGCGCCATCCACAGCCCACACTACTAATAACGTGTCATCAGCTAGCAATTACATATCTACATAGATGTAACACCCTGACGGCACAGGAAACTATTTATTATAGAATCTACACACGGGAAGCCATAAGAAAACAAGTTAATCGTAACAATAATGTACAACATGCGTCCACTCACTACAGCGGTTCAGCCGCTACGAGAGAGTTCGAACCACGTAGAGAAGACACTATAATGGAACTTGGGATACGTTCTCTTTGTTTTGTTTTTTTGTTATGATAAGCATAATCAGTCTTAAAATTGTTTTAATAATATTGGAATTTATTGTCGATCATGCGTGTATAGATTTTACTTTGTACATCAGATATTGCAAATTCTTGTACTAAAACTTTTTTATTACCATATGCAGTACAATATCCAAAACTACGGTTATTTTTTACCCAATTTGTATAATATTATTGTACGAATTATATCGGCTCGGCTTCTCACATGTGAACCATATCGAACTTTCTTCCTCTTCCTATGCCATACACAATTTACACCCCATGCCCATTAGTAGCAGCCACTAATGTCTCCAGAGTACAAAAATATCGATTATCAATCATGAACTCTGGTGTATGTACTGCAGTTACGACTAGAGTCACTATGAGATTTGTTAGGTCAAACTAAACGTTCTAAAACAGAAGTACATTTAAAGGACTGTTTTGTATATTGAAAACTAAAATTTTGCGTTAGTTAATCCTAATTGTAAGAGGAACAAATCTGAAGCTTACTTCCATGTACGTTCATCCAGCTTTATTCGAAAAATGCCATGAATACTGTTAAAAGAAACTACAACATGTATTTGTTATCGAGTGACCTAAAAAAACTGGTTTTGAGGATGAGAACAATATAATTTGAATGGTACCCTCAAATCTAAGATCGTCATAAGTCAGTAAACTGTACAATGCCTAAGTCAGTAATATGAGATAATTATTACGAAACATCCGTTATTTTCATGACAGATTTCGCTGAGGTCTGTAGTTAATTTTATTCTTCAGACATCCTGCAGACAGGAAGATATCTAATCATCAAAAAATATAATTCATAGATATATCTTTGGATGACAAAAAAGAGATTTTACTAGCATAATGTGGTATAGACTACAACAACATTGAGACAAATTGCATAGATGGACATGCACAACCAAAGAATTCATAGTTATCCATGTATTTTAATACCTAAGTAGAGTATACAGATCGATTTCTGGACATACCATACTTAGAGTTAAGTTACACATGTTACCATATGAAGTAGTAACATGAATACGATTGTACTCAGATTGTCTACTAATCTATAAATATATTTAATTTTCTAATTAAATTTACGGCTGTTAAAACATTTGAAGAAAAATACAATACAGAAAATGAAACTTTGCGAGCCTTTCGAATGATAACTTCACTAATAATCAGCCAACAGTATTGGTTCTTACATTTTGTAAAAATAAAGGTTTAACTTAAATATCAATGATTTTACTTATTGTTCAATTAAATCCAATATAGGAATATGGATTTAATAAAACATAAACAGCCATATCTAGTCATCTTCAGTATCGAAATAACGGCTTGGCCTAATTATGTCACATTGGCAATGGCACTTGTTACTTGGCAAAGATATATATGCCTTGTTTTGGCATACTTGACGACATGTAAGATGAGGCAGTATTGCTTCCCTGCAGCCAATTCGTTCTCTATAATTCGATGTGTTATTGACATATACAGGCAAACACCTATTTTAGCTTTATTCAGCAGTGTTCTTGGCTCGAACCACGTGTAGAATGTGTAATGTTTATATTACTATCTCAAAGATTGTGTAACATTATTGGATGATATGGTTTTGCGTTTTAGTAAAATAATTTCTTCAAAGATTTTATTTAAAAATATCAATTTGTTTCTTTCTTTTAAATTTTTTAGAGTTAACAATGTGTTTGTTTGTAAATGTCAGAGCTTTATTATGTAATGAAACACATTTTAGTAAACAGCTAATTACGTTGATAGTATGCATGCAGAAGGAAATATAGAACATTTTATATTTCTCAATACAAATTTATAAGACACTAATCAGCTATTGAGACTTTTTGATGTTTCAGCTGAAGTTTTTTATAGAGACTGAAATATATATCAACATTTTAAATATCTTACAAAGAATAACACACAGTGTTTGTACACGCTAATGACTAATCAAAAACCATCTAATTAATTGGATATAATTAGTTTAAAGTTTGTATTTGAAAATAGCATTAAAAACCCTGTTATAAAACCCCCACCCAATGAACGAAGGTGTGTGCATGTTTGCTTACAAGGCAAGCAAAACAGTTTGGCTTTAATGATATTTTGATGTGTCATTCTTAAAGTGCCTTATAGGAAAATAGAGGAATGATCACTAACACACGCCGCAACGAGTCAAATTTTTTATTACTGTAGATCCAAAAATAGCAAGATGTCTATAACGCTTTCTATTATATTATTTTAAATATTGCATGAACTTATTAAGGATTTTCCCCTAAAACGGGAGTGAATTTTTTACTTCAGTAATATTCTCAGTCATATATGTGTATGTATATTTTTCGGCAGGAGAATAAATCAAACAAAACAATGACACTTAAAATATTTTAACACGTAATAAGATTGAAAGACCCGGAAGTTGGCCCTTTTTTCAAATTCACCGTAAAAACAATCCCAAATTAGACATAGTATATACATTAAACTAGAAATTAATTTAAACCTGGAATCGGCCTGAAGTAGAACCTTTTTATCGAAGGTTGCGTCTCAGTTATGCATGTTTACTGCGTTATGCTTACTACATTGTGATATTAAAAATATCCTAGACCTGAAGTAGATCAAAAGAGACCTGAAAATTAACATTCTTATACCGAAATGACCTTGTGATACCTTGGTTTATATTTCAGTGATCGGAAAAACAAAGTAAATTCAGGTGGTGCGTTGGTAATGCAATGAATTCGACCCTAAATGCTCCTTTGTGTGTAAAAGATAATATAATAATATGTAATATTAACATTGAAATTATAATTTCCTAATGTATGCTTACTTACGTTAAAATATTATAGGCCACCATCATATTACATCATGATTACAAGTAGGTTAATGGTTTTTAGTGTGAAGCCATGAGTAATAGCTTTATATATGAATAAAATCATAAATATACACAATGTTAACATTTTGAAATCAATAAATTGACTACACAGATGTATTTCCTGGAAATATATTAATATAACAGAAATAACTACAATACAACGTGAAGACCAAGCGGAAACACAATGATTACATAAGCAAAACATATTTTAAACATTCTTCACATTTTTTCCTCCTGACACGTGTTTTTCAGTTCAGAAGCAGATACACTGCCACATTATTGTTATTACCTTTTTGTGTCAAAGTGTTGAGTAACTGGGCAGCTTATTTATTGCTTTGTTCTTTATGGTTGGTTACTATTATAGCTTCTTATTACAAGACTGTACAAGTCCCTTGAAAATTCTATTTAATATGGTTTATTCATTATGATTTAAAGAAAGTTATTTAAAAAGTGTATTAATATGATAATCACATACAAAAGAGCAGTTTTTTATGATATCGAGTGACTTTCCTGATTAATATTAAATGTCATATTCTTTAAGATTTTTGCATATTCTACAGAAAATTATTACATTTTAAACAGAAAAGTCTCGTTATTTTATTCATAATATCTACTAAATAGTGGTAAAAAGTCGGGGTAGTTGTTTTTAAAGGGTCATAGATTTTCCATTTCAGGAATTTATCTTAGAAAAATTAATTTCCCAATGGAAAAAGTTATATATTCTGAAGTAGGACGGTAAAGTTTAAATTTTTACATCACAGCATTCTTGTGAGTAAAACACACAATATAAAATGTCAAGATGCGTTAGAGAATAAGCAGTCATATGGGAGCACGTTTTGAGGAGTGTGCTGTGAATTTTAAGTGAATAAACTCGACACTGAAACACTGAAGTTTAAAAGATTCTTCAACAGTCTGTGCTGATTCTACGACATTTTTGCTTATGACGCGCGTGTTGTATACATTGAATATGTTTAGCATTCTTATATTATATATACATATATATATATATATATATATATATATATATATATATATATATATATATATATATAATCGTATATTTATTTATTAGATAAAAGGAATCTATTTATTGTTTAAAATGAATAAAACATCCTACACATTTATATATTAAATCGAGAGATGAGAAAACAAAGATTTTGAAAAGCAATTACAATGCCATTAAATATATCTCATATAATACAATAAAACTAAATTAAATAGTTTTAATCATTAGTTAAGTTATTATATTATTTATATTCCTTAGATTGACGCAAATTATTATAATTAAACACTTTAATATTCTAGTAAACCACCAGCGTGCTATATACTATAATTTAATCCGTACTAATGTAAACCATTTTGGACTTTAAAATGGTACATTCACTCAATAAACTTACACTATTATAAAAGTACACTGAACCACGCTGATTATTCAGGAACCATTTAACGCACTTGTGATCCGGTGCATCATTAATGGCATCGGCCCGCTTGATACCTTATCATCAATGTCAAGCTTCGTTGATTATTCAAATACAACATACGGTGTAGAGCATGTAGGTTCCACAAATAATTGATTATTCAATCAACAGAGTTACTGATTATTCAAACTGTATAATACTAAATCTGCGTTTTTTTTTTTCAATACAGAAAATGAATTACCACAATAACTCAGGGTTCCTATGAGGATTTTGCCCAGTGGATAAAATGTTTAGTTATCATAATAATACGTAGAAAAACGTTTAGCAAACATTTGACTAGTTATGTGTGTGTGTTTATTAAAACATATTTTAATTAAAGGTCAGTAAAACTTTTAGATTTTTTAATTAATTCTACCTAGATCTATTCACAGTCGGACATAGGTGGTCTTTCAAACGAGTTGCTTGCGTTAATCTTCAACTCTTTTGATAATAGTTTCTTTTTGTTATAAAAAAAACATCATAGGAATTTTGCTTTATGTTATTGAGCACTTTATATTTACAATTTATATAATATTTTTAAAATATACAAGGTTTACCCTCCATAAAACATTAATTACTCATAATTAATTAACAGCAAACACCCATCAGAGAAAATCTGTAATACAAACATAACATTTTAAACATTTATACAAATCGCTTTTTATAGTTAAATCCAATATTTATTGACGTTTGATAGCTATTACGATGGTAATTAAACATATATTGAGCGCGCGCGCGCAAGTGTGCATGTTTTTAGTTGGTAATTATACATATCAAAAACGAAGTAAAAAGTGAAAAAGTATAAAATTATTTCATAAGTGCTTTAACAGTAAATAATTTGTATTAATTATTGCGGAATGTTTCCTTTTTGTATTTTAATTGATTATGTGGGTTACGTATTAATTAAAGTAGTTGTGAACTACTTATATTATTTTGTAGTAGTGAAATCATTTAGGTTACATTAAGTTGTTTCCATAAGTTATTATTTCTTTACATATAGATTTTAATTAATTCTACCTAGATCTATTCACAATCGGACATAGGTTGTCTTTTAAACCTATATCGTGTCATAAAAATGTAGAAATATTACCTAACTAGAAAACGAAAATGTAATAAATTACGCTTTGCCTATAACATTCTATAACATTTCGCAACTGTATAAGGCTTTTTTAGATTCCGTAAATATTATGTGACTAATGGTTCGAAAGATTCTGATTTCTGTTCATATATCAATTCCATTTTTATCATATTCAGAGTTCGGTTCAGTTTTTTAAATTACATTTCTGATAATAAAACATTTTTCTATAAATTTCTATTGAGGATATTAATTCTGATGTCATAATTTGAAACGAACTACAATACTAAATAGTATGACATAAAATATATATTGGTCTCAGGTAACATAATGTAAAACTTTGAAACGAAAATTGTTTTAGGCAGTTATTTACAAAGAATTATTTACTCTCACGGACGTTACCCCATTAATTCTTGGATTTGTCCTACTACTTTTATCCTTATCATATTTTACGAATAATTCCTTTAAATAGGCTTTCTGAAAAAATTCTCTGCATAATTATGCAACGCTCCTAACATCACTCCATCCTTTGAGATAATGTAAAATATGCATGTGAGGTAGAATTAAACTTTTCCTAAATGCATCGCTCACTAAATCCAACTATTTAGTAAAATTCACGAAGATAAATTTAAATTCTATTGACACATACGAATTGTTGTTATCTCGTACGTTGTTATCTATTATTCACATTGTTCATTATAAAGATGCTCAGAATATATAACTAGTTTCAATGACTTAACCACAATGTTACCTGATTTTTATATGGACGAGGAAGTTACATCTTGTTCTGTTGTTCCAAGTAATCGACTATTTACAGTGAAGGAAATATTATTCCGGGGATAATAGTTATAGTTTTATGCTTAATGTTCCCCAGACTCTAATTTTTATTGTATTTTGCTTTAGTATGTGGACCTAAAACACTCAATTTTTTGTAACCCGAATTTATTTTAAAATTTATGTCCTGGTTTATGGGACATTAGAGTAAGATTATTACAGTAGAAAGTGTAATCATTTTGAATTCATTATAATAATTAAATAATTTGGAAATTTTATTAACTTACTAACACAGTTATATTTTAGGTGTTCTTCACATATTCCACGCATACCATCTGAGAAAGCATTACCTGAGCTTAAGTCAACGGTTGACCGTCATGTTTTTTTGTTCAGATTGTGGTTGGAAAAGTTTGTTATTTATACTGGTTATAACAGTAAGATGTTGAAACCTATCATAGTACAGTTAATTACACGACAGTAAAAACAAAAGCATTCGTACTGACTTACTGAGGATGAAAAGAAAATGTGGTATCATTACGTATTTTTAAGTGAGATAATTCAGTATTGATAAGATGGGATGAGGTTTAAACAAATTCCTCATCGAAATTTTGAAGTTTGCACAACCTTTTCTTAGTAATTTAAAATGTTACAAAAATGCACAATAATATGTTTGTATGTCGGCCATTGGTAGTCGATTAGAATTAGTTATTATTTCCCACTATTAGTAATATGGTTATGTTAGTACGAATTAAAATGAGAGTAATAATAGTAAAAAGTGAGTGTTTCAGTAAAACATCTCAGTAAGTATCAAGAAGACCAGTTACAAGTGTAATGAACGACTACATCGACGTGCCGTGCCACACTGTCCACATTACCCTAAAAGCCTCTCTACTGGCGCACTCTGACGGAAATACTTACATCACTTTAAAGCCTGATCTCACTGAAACGTGTATAATTGGAGGGTTTAATTATATGAAGCTAAATTTGAAATAGTTTTCAGTTTAAAACAATATCATTATTATAGTTAGATTAAATTGTAGAAAAGTGTAATTATTTTGAATTCATAAGAATAATTCAATAATTTGGAAATTGTATTCACTTACTAATACAGTTATATTTTTATGTGTTCTTCATATATTCCACGCAGACCACCTGAGTGGTATCAAATAAACTCCTTGTTATTACAATCTTTAAAAGTAGCTATATCGCCGTATCATTCTTAGTAAAAGTGTTACCCCAATAGAAATAGTTTAAACAATAATCCTACATTATCTAATCATTTGTTGACATTTAATGTAACATAATCTTAGTAACTCTTATAAATACGTATCCCCTTAGTAATATGATATAGATATCATATGTATGATATACGGTATTGTTTAGTAGCCACAACTCACTTCACATATTATTCAATCATACCATATTATTATTCAATAACACTATTCTGTTTATATGAGCTTCGCTAAACGGTATAGTGATTATGGTGATGTATTTATTTCATATAAATGGTCAATTTGTAACATGTTACTTTTTTTAACATACAAAATTAAATTTAAATTAAAAATATTCGTTAGTAAAATTGTAAAATTAGAACAGACAATTTTTTTTTAATATTACGAATAACGACTTGGGTTTTAGAATTATCATAAAAAGGAGCGAAATAATTATTTTACTGACGATGAGTCAGACGCTATCTGGCAGGTCCGTGCCCGCGCGGATATCGCCGCTTCCCCTCCGATCACGGCGAGAGGAGAAGGCTTCCCCCACCCCCGCGATCGCACGAACCTATATAATGGCGGCCGATTGAAGACACGGAAAGACAGCCAGTGACCGCGACACCGCCGACGATCGCTGCTCACCACTACTTCGACCCCTTCCCCCGACCCCGCTCGCTGAACGACTACATCGCGACTCGACGCCCGCCGCCGATATCCAGCACCAGGTAAGGAACAACGACCCTGTTCCTTACTAAAGTGTTTTATCTCCGCCATCAACAATTCTTCCAAATTTTTTTATGTGAAACAGAATTTAATATTTTATTTGTTATTTATGAAAATTAATCGATCTGAAATATATTAGTAATGTTTGATGGTTATAGATTTATTTTGATAAGATAATTGTTTGATTTTAAATATACTCTTAATAATTTATTTGATATTTAAGGGTATCATTAAATTTAAATAGAATATATTTGACTTTCTCAATTTACTGAAACTTTAATTACTTTTTCAACTTGAATTACTAAAGTTATTCTTTTCTTCAATTTAACTTATATTTAGAATTTCAATTACTCAGATTATTTTTTTTTGTCATTTCGACTAAATTTTAATTACTGTGTTAAAATTTTCCTTTCTAAATTTTTCAGATCTCGCATTTCTTTTCCTGGCGATCGATCTGACACCTCATCCCGAGTTTTCCTTTACGAACTTTTCCTACCAATTATCTCCTACCCGGAAAAAAATTATAAAAGTCGGGACTCGCCTTACCACTGCTTTCTTTCCGGCGATAGTACTGGCATCCTATACCCACGACTTCCTTTTATAAATATTTTTTCTTCCCACCGACCCCGTCCTCATAAACCAAATCTTATGTTCAATCGATGTAAATTTTTATATTAGGTATAAAGTTTTCTCGACCATCATTTCTGTTGTCTGATTATTATCACATTTCTTGGCGAATCTCTAATCTACTCGGAAATGTTTTTCTTTCTTATTGAAATTCAATCTAATTTTCATTTTATTAATTATTTATATTTTTGTAATTAATTATTTTTATTTTTCTCCTTTATATAATTTGGGACTCGCAACCCTTTCTTTTTATTTTTGCGAACGTCCTGACACCCTCACCCCCGATAACCTCCATCAAAATATTTATTTAAACGATATTTTAGTTTATTTTTCTGGTGAACTGTGCAGATAGGGTGAGTGTTCAGTTTTTCTTTCATATTTATAGAGCCCTGATATTTATAGTAGTTTCGTAGCCTTATCGCATGGTTTTAAATCATTTACCTTTATCTTAGCTTGCATGTGGTAGGGTAATTCTGCATGGTGTGTTATAAGTGATTACTTTGTTTTTTTTTATTTTCCAAAATTTTATGCCTGAAAAGTAAACTTGATATTTTATTTTGGAGCTAGACACTTGCCTACAGAATAAATACAGCTTAGTCTATTTTTATATTATAAATTCATCTAGCTTTTGCATCCCGTAGAAATATTTTGTGTTAATGGTTAGTGCTTGCTTTATGTATATAGTAGTTGCACTGTGATATTGGTGCATGGCTAAATCTTTAATTTGTAAGATTGTATATTTTGCTATTGGTGTTATTTGAATATTGCTTTTGTTTGCCATTGCTATTTATATTTTGCTTTGATTTTGTATTTTGCTTCTACTAACCATCATTATTTAACCCGATTAATTATTCCAACCCCGGGCTCTTACAATAATTACTGTATACGACTCCCCGACCAAGTTATCAGTGGAGACTACTCAGCTTACTTGTAATTCCTCACTGACCGACGTATTAATAAACAATACAGTTGTTTTCGAAAATCGAACTCGCTTGAACAATAACTTTCCTAGAACAAGAAATTTTTATTTTTCTGAGCAAGATTATTTTTTTTATTTTTTTTCTTCTTCAAAATTGTATTGGAGTTGATGTGATGAAGTAAGCCCAACGTTATTTTGGAAGTATCAATTTCTTCCGCAGGGCCCTCTGATTCGACTCCTAACAATAAATAATAGTTATATGAAATTCTCGAACCCTGGAATTTTCTAACCCAGCTCGACTGGCTATCTGGCAAGTTGCGAATATTTTCGCTTGCCCCGAAAATAACATCGCAAAATTATCAGTATAACTCCTCTTGATAAACCTTACACAGTAAAAACGGGAAACTCTCGCGTTTTTACATTATCATTCAGAACAGCTGGTCCATATAATAAAGCGTCACACCTGGAATCAGCATCTACCCTCTTCTTCTCATTGCACTTTCTTGAACTAGACTACGGGCAATCACTTTACGACGTGCTAGTTGTCCTGTTATAATGCAGGATGCAGTTTGTATGTAGAACCGAGGAGGATTTTATTGCATAATATTGCATTGATAGCGCGTGAAAGATAACTATGGTAATTTTTTGTTAAAATGTTAACAAATTCTGCCAAAAAGTAGAGTATCTCTACAATATTTAGACAAAAAAAGCAGACAAGCAATGGAGCTCTCGAAGAAAGTCCCATTTAATGAATGACTGATCAGCATTTAGAAACATTTAGCCAAGAAGCTTGTCTGTGAATATAACATACTGGACCCGGACAACCGTTAGAATTTCGTAAGAAAAGATTGTGAATGACGAAACTTGAAATATGAACAGCGATGTGTGACGTGAGTTGTGCCTATTAAACAATTTAGTATATCATATATGATATCCATATCAAATTAGTAAGGGGATACGTATTATAAGAGTTACTAAGATTATGTTACATTAAATGTAATACATGATTAGACAATGTATGATTATTGTTTAAACTATTCCTATTCGGGTTAAATTTTTGCTAAGAATGATATATAATATACAGATACCTTTAAAGATTGTAATTACAAGGATTTTATTCGATATCAGCTTGTAAGCTCTAACGAACCCAGTTCAGATACATGATACTGTTTCATACCTCCCTTCTTTGGCAACGTATTGTGTATCATAAAGACTGTACTTTAGTCTGTATCTTACCACACGATGAATGAAAAACGTTTAAATTTAACGACTCCAAAAAGAGGTTTTACTTCACTTTGTACTAAATGTAATATCCTAAAATGAATTCAGTTGATAATATAGCTCATTACATTTAAATTCACAGTAAGTGTATACACTTTTTTAAGAATAAGAGTTTAATAAATAATAACGGAATATGAATAAAAACAAGCAATTTGTTTTCTATCTTGATATAAATTAAAATAATTGGTTTATTATTATTATTGTACCATTTGTCTTAAATTTTTAGTGTTGAAAATACTGCTGAATACAAATTTATCGCAATATTTATATACGAGAGCGCTTATTAATAGCTGAACAATAGCGAACCTTATCATTTGTGATATAGGAATAATAACATTCCTGTGTATATGTGAAGGAAAGATTATTGTTCCGGACATTTGCCATCGTTCAGTGAAACAAGAAATCAGTAACTGTATTCTACGCGTACTCTATAATTAAGTTTTAATGATTAGTAATGTGTACAGTTTGTTGTTATGTGCATGTTTATAGAGTTATTGAAGTTGACAAACAACATGTAGGTTGTGATTCCTGACTTAGGCGTGCCACAACGCTTTGGTAAGATTTGTTTATTTTAACCTAGTTTGTAATTATGTATTAGGTTAGTTCTTTACCTGAAGAAGAGATCAGATTTCAGATCTCTCGAAACGTAGTGTTACTGATATCTTGTTTCACTGAACGATGGCAAATGTCCGGAAAAATCCTGTTTCCTTCACAATCATTCCATCGTTAAAAATAACCTTCAAACAACGAATGTCTATATGTCTTCTGACATCCGCACGCTATCTAAACAATTATTGAATATAGAATTGAAACTTAGCATTTACTTCATTTCTATACAGGCAAGATTGAGTTCAGTGATAGTAAACATCATAGATTTTGTCTAAGCGTATTATTTCTTTCTATTGGTCTAATAGGTAACTAAATTGGGTACATTAAAATAGTACAATAACAAAGTAAGTAAACAAGCTGAAAACCATCACACAGTATGTTATCTCGTGACATTATCCTCTATATATAAAAACGAAAAATTAATAGAGGGAAAAGTCAATTTTAAAAGTTAATGGCAATGCTTTATTTCAGGGCAGGTTTTCGTTGAAGTAATTTTCATCGTTTACATAAATATTTACTATTTGAACTCTTCTATGAAACCCAAATGAACTGAAGAGTGAAATTATCATACGGCAAGGCACCACGAAATAGAATATATCTTTGGATATTAAATTTTTATGAAATTATATTTTTGTATAGACAAGAATGAATTTTAGAATATGGATATACAAGGTTAATGAGTGTAATGGTGAAATGTAGCGTTTAACCAACACAAACACTGAACTACGAAGAAAAGTTAAATTTTTGTCTCATGAAATGAACTATGTGGAGCAGTAACCTCAGAGGAGTAATTTTAGTCATCTACGGTGTTCTGGAAGAAAAGAAAGGACATATTCATAACAATAACTTCCAGGAATGTTCGACCAATTTGGTACATACAGAATGGGAAAGGGAAATAACGTAAAACCGAAATCCATTATAATTAAATTTATCAGTCGACGAGGCAGAGACGAGTTATGGAAGTGCAGAAAAGTAAGGCGTCATCTCACGGCAACTGATCTGGGCTACTGCAGTGAAAACTAATATATATCAACCAGTCACTGACGTCTTATAAGAGGGAGCTGTTCAAGCTAAGGCGAAGGAGAAAAAACTACCTCCAGGTGTGAACCTTCATTTGCTCGATCTTCGTGCGAAAGGCCAAGGGAAACACATTGCCTTATTTTCTTACAATATTAGTAGCTTATTTATTTACACATATTTATTGTTGAAATTTATTTCAGTTCATGAATTTATTAATAGCTTGATGATCATTAATAACGGCATCCTGTATTTTTTTATACTAGCAGTTGCCCGCGGCCTTTCACACAATTTTGTAGGTTCTGTACCTGCATGAGCACTTCTAGTTCGAGTAAATTATATTTCCGACGCCAATGTTAAGATTGCCTAGTTGCCACAATCAAGAAAGTACAACAACAGTTCATAACTATGGCCATTGTAATTCACTTCGTGTTTTGTATGTTTTTTAATATAGTTGATATGGTTTTGTTTGCCCAATCAAAAAATATATACCACAGAACAGATAAGTATAACTATTGTCGGTACGATGGGTTTTATATAAGTCTAAATGTATAGTAAATGATTATTAATATTTTTGGTCATTTATAATTGGAATCGGTACATTAGTTCAAATGAAAAAATCAGCGAAATTTCATCTAGCACAGTTCTTATCGAAGGCTTCAAAGGGAGTCGCCGGAGTAAAAGTGATCCACATATTTCCTATAGGAAATACTTACCTCTAATGGGAGATAACGTACTCTATTTCCAAATAAGAGAAATATATCACTTTAAAAACATTCTTTATCGGATATTGTTTTGTATATTGCAATACAACTAACAACATAATAAAATATAGATTTAACGAAAAAATTTTACTATTTATTAGCTTTAGTATATGCCAAAAACATTCTGTAATTTCAGTTATCACATGAATTAAACTGTATGTCCCGCTCGGTTTTGGCTTAGTTAAAACAAACTGTACAAGAGGTATAGTACTTTGTGTTAAACATTTTTGCTGAACAAATTTGTAAAATACTCAACAAGGTTTGGTGAGATATGATTTAATCAAAAGGCACAATCTGGGGTATTTGCTGGGATATATTACACGGAAGTGACTACTCTACTCGCCGGTCTGATTCAATCGAATCTCTCTTTTTTACTTTTCCTCGTCAATTTTAACCAACTTTGTACTGAATCTTGTACTGCTCTTGTAGGTGTACCTTAAGATACACTGAATATTTAGTAAATTTGTTGCACAAAATCGCGTAGTAATAACGTAATTCAAAACGGTTTTTGTTGTAACCTAACAGGCTGGGTAACCATGTTACCTATGTTGGGTAAATATGTACCTATTATTATTTTATATATGAATAAAAGAGACTCATTTCCATAAGTTTTATATACTTTACTAACCATTTAATACGGTTGTGTACATAAAACTTTATGAAATTAAAATATTATTTTATGATTTTTCCTATCCTAAATTAATATAAGATGATTTGGTATTTAAATATTCAGTATATAGTTATTTTGTATTTATATTTTTTGTTATTCACAGCACTGTATTTACTGTGATGTGTTACTTTTAAACTAAAACTAAAAATATTATCTGTTTAAGGCGATAGTTTGCCTTATTAAAAAATGTATTCTACAGATTACAAAAATTTTTTTAACATTTGTTAGTTGTGAAACAGTTTCATTTCGTGAAAAAAAAAATCTTCAAGACAAATTATAATCACTCAAACGGAATATTTGAACCAAAATTCTCAAATCCATTTAGTTTTATCGCCATCTAAAAGTATACTTGCGACAAGTCTATTTGGTGATTATGTGTAATGTATTTAATTAGTCCTAATATAATGCACAAACCTAGTGTTCTATTAAAACTTCTGTAGACACATGCATTAATTAATAAGTGTGGGAAGATTTTAAATATATAAGTGAATATATTTCATCTAAATAAATAATAAACTAAAATTTTAAACATAAACCGGTATAAAAATTCCATAAAATTCTGGTGACGTAATTTTATAAATCAAGTTATCGCGTATCAGTTCATTTGAAATACGTATATTACTATATAATATTGATGAAAACGGATTATTTTGAATCCAGAAACATTTGAAAATTACTTACAATATTACAGCCATTGTTTAGGTGGCAATTGGGCTTTTGATGAGGCAATATTATAACTGTAATCTAAGCTTCTTCGCTTAGATTACAGTTATAATTTCTAGTGTTGGATTCTCTTATGTAAAAACTATGTAAAAAGTTAATTGTGTCTTCTTCGTGACAAACCATTTTTGGATCTCTTCAGATGAGTATGACTCCTGATAGTCTGTGACAGCTTCAGTTTCCAGACTCTTCTGCACTAGGAGGCAGGTGAACTGGAGCTAAACTCAACATTTGTACGTAAATACTTATAATTTGATATAGATGAAATTTAAATAGATTTTAGTTTATAATTTTATTTTAAATGCTTGCTCCAATATTCTGTGCATAATATGCAAATTATATTTTAATAATCATGTTTTAATTTATATCATAGTAAGTTTAGAATAAATTTATACGTAAAGTCATGTGAAACACATACGTTTACATACAAACCATGGCAAATTTGTATATAATTAGTACGGCTGAGACAGTTTTAAATTATAAATCAAATCAATAGCTTTTAAAAATTACTTTGTGAAATGTATTATTTATTTCTGATTTCCTTTTCAAAGTAAACTTATTAAATAAATATAATCCTTCTTTTGGAATAAAATTATATTTAAAAAAATTCTTTTACGTAAATTACAAACATTCCTACGGGAGAAGCTATTCTTATTCTAAACCTAAAACCTCTTACTATTCTCCTAACTGTCTTTTTACTTTTACGTTACGCAGTTAAGTTTATGTTTCATTTAAACATTTTGTTTGCAATAACGGGTTAGGTTGGGAAGGGAAAAGAACTAGTTTTTTTAATTTTTAAATGACATACGTTATAATAAAAATAATATTCGAGATTAGTACAATATATGATAAATAAGAAATAGTTTTATACATCTACAAGATATTAAATGCTCTTATTCAATTATATTTTCCTAGAATAAATATAACTCAAACAGCTTTACTCTTCTGTATTTTGAACACAACCGTGATATAACAAGGATAAGTTTATCTTAGATCTAGCCCCGCCTAACCTGTGTTCTCGTCATATTAGACTTGCAAATTTCCTACAAGAGTATAATCTCCAACATAACTTACAGGTAAGAGACAGCGCCAGTTTTAGAGAAAGAGCGTGAACACTCGGTTGTCTCCACATTCTCTTAGGTGTAAAGACGGAAATTTTGATATTTTTCACATGCATCTATTGTTATTTACTCAAAATTTGGTCTCATAATATAAACTACAAAATATTTTTTAAACAATTAAAATGACAAAGTAAATGTTGTATGAAATGTCTCTCCTGCAGTTATATGATGTATCCTGTTCATATGCCCGCAAGCATCTTGCAAATTATATGAGCTATAGACTTGAAACTTGCAAATTTAGAGAAGCCTATTATGAAGTTAGGCTAGTGTACTCTATCTTTTTTAGGACACAAAGAAAGTTTAGGAAACAAAGCCATATTTACATAGATTAATAATAAGATTTTAAATGCTACAAATCTCATGTTCTCTGTACATGAATCCATACTACAAAATAAATCTCGGAGACATTTGTAATAAAATTATGTAAAAATTATCTTCAAAAATACATAAGTATGTAAAGATTCAAGATTAATGATGGATAATATTTTTTTAAATATCGAAATATAGGTTATTGCATGATCATAATTAAATTAGACAACAAAGCATCTCAGGGTATATTTAAAATTTATTGATAAGAAGATAAAAAACTTTAAACAATACATTGTACATAATGCTTCACATTGTCAGTGAACTTTATATATTTATTAGGTTCTTAATGTATAAAAAATTCAATTTTTTTGTAAAGAGTCTCTTAGTATAAAACTAAGATATGTTATCGTTATGTACAGGAGCGGAGAGAACTGTGTTTTTGGGCGACGTTGAGAAATCGCGTGTTGAGCTGTAAAAGTTATTGCTTTGTTTCAAAGTGTTTCTTCCCAATGGTTAACACTATTTTTTCGGATACAATAAATAAAACGTCATACGTAAAATTAGTATTACATTATTTCCGCCAATGAGGATTTAGTATAAAGTATAAGTACTGTGAATGGTTATAAAAGGTGCTATGTAATGAAAACAATTGGAAGTACTGAACTGTCTTATAATATAGGATCTATTTCAAGCTGTTCGTAAAAGAAAGAAATATTGACTGAGATATGGGTAATTCCATTTTAAAAATCTTTTTAAGCCATGTTCTTACTTTCTATATGATGTTTTAAAACTTTAAATGTGCAAACGGGTTTAACAAATATTGATAAAAATAAGTATATTATTTTGGAAACTCATCATAGGAAGATAAAATAATGCCAGTTCTATAGAAGAAACCATTCTACAATACCTCAGATTAAATGTTTTGCAGAAGTAAGATTCCTCATTGAGTGAAACAGTTTTTCACCGTCAAGTAATCAGCAACTGGTAACAAAGTACGCTGGAACTGGAATACCTACATCTACTACACAACTATGAGAAGGCACTCCAACATCACAACAACTGCACTATCAGCGGTTTACCGCATCCTCATTTGTAACCTATCTCCCAAACATTTTTTCACAGCATCGTGATAACTGACGCCATTCTAAGACGCATCACTGCCATGCTAACATGGGATACAAATTTACTTTTCTTAGGGCTGGCCATTATAAAGCGCTACTGCTATACTTTATTTTAACCAACGTTGCCAGATCGTGCATATTAATACTAGGTACGCACCGCTCCTAAACACAGTCCTGTTGATGTCAGCGGTTACACTGCGTTACAACAAACTTTAAAACGAAATAATTCCGAAATTGTACATTTGCACCACTACAGGTGTAATTCGACTCATTAGAATTATGAAAGTATCGAAGAGCGTTTCTTTCCTTGTTGATTATTCGGAGTAATAATAACCACTAAGTGAAAGTATATTTTGTCCTGTCAAAGTGTTATTGATTTACATTACATTCCCATCTATATATGAACATTTTAGTTGATGAAAACGCAAAGAGCATACTGCTAACTTGTTACGTAACGTAATGAAATATTACCATCCATAATATTTCAGACCTTAAAATAATGAAAAAGTATTAGTAAAACCAAGAAGACAGTTATATAATAAGGTAATTACTGCAATTATTAATTTTTTTTATTCAATATGTTGGCAGCTCTAGCTTGATTGTAGGTTGCACTTTAAAAGTATAATAGCATACAGTTTGAACAAAAAATATTTTAGTATTTATTAAACATATTTACCTTTACTAGAAGGAAAAAAAACGTATTCTGTAATTTAAGTATTGACATGGCTGCAGTAATAAGTCTTACTTGATTTTGATTTTCAATGAAAATGTAAACAAAGTATTTCAATTTGAGCAGGAAATTTTTGCTGGGAAAGTTTGTAAAATACTCAGCAAGGTTCAGTGAGCTATGATTTAATCAAAAGGCACAATCTGGGGTATTTGCTGGGATATATTACATGGACGTGGACTACTCTACGACCAGCCATTCTGATTCCATCCAGTCTGTTTTCTTAACTTTTTCTCGTTATTTTTTTTTCGAAGTTTACGCTGAAACTCGTATCAGTTTCGTATGTCATCATCGAAAGCAAGATAACATGGATATTGGAATACCTGCATGTATAAAATCACGTACTAATAACGTAATCAAAAATTTAATGTTGGATCATTGCGAACATTTCCACTTAGCTTAAACGTTTTAACTGTTAAATTGACTTAATATTACTATGTTTATTCTAAATAACAGTAAAAGAACTCATTGACATGAATTATATCTGTTGTATTAACTATTCTTACATGGATATGTAGTTAATCAAAACGTAATTGAAGCAAAATAATACTGCATGAACTATGTAACTTGAGGATGATTTGGTATTTAAAATATTACAATCATATTTAATCTATATATTTATTACTAACAATCCAGTATTTACCATTCTAATTGCCATATATTAAAAAGTTATCTGAATATAGTCGTAATAGTTTATTCTCAGCAAAATGTATTCAATTTACTACAAAATTTATTTGTACATCAATAACCGAACGATGAACGAATTGGTATCGGTTATTTTAATCGAGAAAGAAAACTAAAAAACATCCTTGCAGATGACATGAAATTGATTAAGTAGAAAACTGATTTAAACTAAGAAGCATACGATAAAATATGTTTAAATATGTTATGTAGTAAAAATATGTGTTATTTTTTATTGCCATCATTTTATGCTAGTAAAATTATATCATTCATAGTAGAAAAAATAAATTTCTGAAAATATTTAATTATGAATCGAATTTACGACCTATATAAACATTCCTCAAAGTACTCCTTTAATGAATTTGTTTATTATTAATCCAAAATATTTCTTGTTTTAAATTTAACACAAATTACTTAATTCGGTGAATTCAACGATTATGTTAATTTCCATTACGTGATTGGTAAGCTCGCCCAAATGCCATCAAACTAAATACCATGAATATGGAGTTCATTCATCTTTACAATTTAACAAGTTCGTGTCATATTTCACGTTACATTCTAACTTGAAACACGTTATTTAGTCAGAGGACACACATTAGAAACAATAAGAGTTCATTATGGAATCACTTCATCACTGTCATTTGACGCATGCAGAAATTACTGCGTAAGGAGGTTTACTCTCAGTAACTAAGTAAGGAGGTAATCAAGAACACATTAGAGTCAGGTGCTGCTGGTATTGTGTAGACTGGTGCATATAATCAACAGTAGTACTCGTAGTGGAATCAATAGTTCTGATGATGACACTTTGAAAATACGTCGATTGCTATGTATGTTTCTCTTCAGTTTTCACCTACACAAGTACACATAACTGGATTCATAACTGTTACTATAAATTACAATATTTATATCATACGCAGTAAAATGTTTTTTACGAATAAAATTAATGTTTAGTTATAAACCGATACTAAGTGAATTATTATGAAAGATGGAACGCCTACACGGACTGATTAACCCTGTACTTATTGACCCTAATATTAAAGAGGTCGTTCGTTATACGAGAAAGAGTTCATGCACCAAGTTTCTAATCTTTACGAACTTTTATCAAGAAATATCACACAAACGGATATATAGAACGTCAGAATGACCTAAAATGACACGATTCTATTTTGCCTCTGAGGGATTCTTAATAAACTGAGATATTTTTAAGATAATTTTTAGTTACTTAAACATCATCATAGCCCGTAATGAATAACTTACTGGAAATCATGAGAGAAAAAACATAAAATAGTAAAAATATCATAAATATAATTTTCCATCCCCTCTCCTAAAATTAGTTCTAAAGCTCCTGCTACCCCTAATATTTATGATATCCGAAAATTGTATCAGGCGTAACAGAGCACCCTGAACTCGTTTACAGTAGTCGTATGTTTCTGCGTTCTCCACTTTAAGGAACTCAATTGTTTATTCTAAAACAAACTAACCCTGTGTTTCTGTTTTAATAACCTAGGACCAGCCTCAGGTTAGTCGCACATTAATATGCAGGTATCGTCTCAATCATCATCTCCACTAGCACTAGCACTAGCACTACTATGTGACAGCGCACGGCGGAGATTCCCCGCCTTTCACAGTTTTTAAGTTTTTCTATTCAGAATACGTGTTTAGTGATAAGTGCGCTTTTAGTGTATTTATCCTCATCTAATTCTCCCGCAAACAACTGGCAGACTTATAGTTGACCTTGCGCACTTGGAAACAACATTCAAACGTGCAGTTGTCGTATAGTGGGGTTACCCACCCGTGCGTACTATAGTGTTACGGATTTTTTTCGGAATTGCATCTTCTTTTAGTGATTTATATGATTTTCTGTTTCAGGTGTAAACTATAATAGAAGGAGTTGAAACTTTTATTAGTAATATACTTCTGATTTAATATTATTATCTTTTGTTTACTCGTATTTAAACGTTGTTGTCGTGTTTTGTACATTTGACAGTCAACCAGCTGGCGGGACTAAACCCTATACTTCACCAAGAATAAGGGGTGCCCATCTTGTTGGCCAGACCATTAGTAATATTCCAACAAGCTGGTGCCTCACCCTACTACGAAAAATGTGTGCTATTGGCCTTCGATGCCCGTTACTCACCAAGATGGATGAGTAGAACTGGCACGATCGCATGCTCAACAAGAAATCGAGACATAACCCCACTAGAATCTATTGCATTACAAAAAAATAATGGTCAATGGAGAATATATATATATTTACCATCTTCGTCAGAGAATATTAGCGGCAGTATCATTAGTCACACCAAATATACTAACTAATACTGGGAGGAAGATCGAATACCTGCAATATCGTCAGGGCTACAAAATGAATCATATCGAGGTGTACTGGTGTTAAAATACATGTTTATATCAATTTTAATTCCACGTTCTAGTCGTAGAAATGTGTTTGACAGAAAAGCATGTTTGATTCACTATTCTACAGAGTAAATGTTTCTACATATACGGTATAATGCTACAATGAGTAATTACTAGGGTTATTATCATGAATTAAGGTAAAGAATGGATTGAAGCTGTCAATATTTGATTACTGTGATAAAATTTTAACGAGGCCCGTGTTTAAGTGCCTTATATAATTTAAATAAATATTGAATCACAAAGAGTACTTGCTCCGCCGGGACTCGAACCTGGATCTCTCACTTGCCGGGTGAATGTGTTTACTATTACATCACAGAGCCCTTACTTTTTCTAATTAAATTATTTATTTTGTATTTTGGCCGTATCTGTCACATATGCGTTTAAATAAGCAAACTAATATATGTTCGGAAGACCTAATACCTGTCAAACGACTTTTATTTACATAACATTGTAGAAATGGCATTGCCTTATTTAATTTCAATAAACTTTGAATCACAAAAATTACTCGCTCCGCCATAAAAATAAATTATTATATATAATAATTATATATATAAATATAAAATAATATTATATATTATTATTATATATATATATATATATATATATATATATAATTGGTGATGACACACATCATATGTTATGCCTTTATTTGAAACTGTAATAACATATAAACTAAATATAAATGAAATACACTTTTTATTTGTTTTCGATGTATATTTTTATGTTATTCAGAACTCTGACTAAAACCGCTTACCGGGAGAAAAATGTATTATTTATTAAGATAACAGAACTATATACCTTTTTTTGGTTGTAACGGATCTGAGAAGAGCACTATTAATGGTTACAAAAAAACACTAAAAATCAACTAAAGTTTCTAAATGTTTTATATACAGTAATATTGGTTTACTTTTTTTTTTAAATTTTAAACTAAGTTTATTAAACACTTTATATTTGAAAATTATTTATTTTGTTCTCCTTATGTATTTTGTGATTTTTAAATTTGAGTTGAAAGCCAACAGTTGCCTCTAATTAAAATAACCTCTTTTATTTTTGTAAAACAACCATTTCATTAGGACGACCAATTTGTCCTTGCTGTATTTTCAAAGGTTCAAGAAATCCCATAAGCATAATTTGGTCAATATGTAACACAAGACAAAGACTTCATCGCATAATTGCTAATACAGTAGAATAAATAAAAACAGTAAACTTAAACCATTTGGTGTATGTTGGTCCACAACAATTAGAGTGGCCCTAGCCGCGGTAACGACTGCCGTAAATAGTGTAGATAACCGCTCTAATAGCTATTTCGCCTTAGCAAAAAAAGTGAATCGTTGTTCCAAGTTCATGGCCACGTGGCCAGAGCCAATACCATTGTACGTATTTATTACAGATGCTAAAGTGAATTAATGTTTTTAATTCTAGGACCTACTGGTAATTAAAATATTTTGTATATCTACATTACGTAGCGTTATATAAGTAAAATCTATAATTTTGTGTATCAGGGGAAGAAACAACAATTCCAATATTATGCAGAGTAAGTAAAGGAAGGCTTTCAATATATTAAGTAAGTAGTTGTAAATATGAGAAGTAATATAATTAATAATATCACATTGTTTTTATATCTAACTTTTTATTAGATGTACTAACTAGGCAACATTTTATCAAATCTAAATAATAGATACAATTTATTGTTTGTGAAGGTACGTAAAACAATATCTTACAGTTATTTGAGAAGTATATTATTTTGGTACGTTGAAGACTTGTTTTAGCTTTTTTCCTTTATACGAACAACGCAGATAAAGTGTCTCAATAAAGAAAGGAAACACTAGTCAACAAACTTGAAGATCGACGAAAAACTTTCTTAAGGAATTGCTCCACAAGAGATACAATACACATAGAAGCATGTAGTAGCCTGAGTTGAACAGCGTTTTATTTTGAATAAGTTAATTAAAAATGTTTTACTATACAAACAGATAGGGCAACTTCCATATATTTTAACCTGTATGGATTTACTTGTCTGAATATTTTCCATTATGGTATGTTGCAATATTATGCAAAAACGCGAACAGATATATATTTTATTAAATATTTTAATAATTTTCAAATACGTATGAAATATTAAAATATCCAAAAATAATTTTAGTGCAGCGTCTTAAATGTCGAGCATACAGTAGTGAACTCAATGTGGACGTGATGAGCCAATGAGAACGCATCTCTTCCTAGATTATATTTTGTTTTCTAGGTGTCTAAACGATGTAAGGGGTTCGTCCATTTTAAGCTTTTCGTCGCTGAATTTTTTATATAATCTCTTACGAACATGAGGGAAGATTATGGCAGCGTCAGATTACAACCACTGCACTAAGGGGAATGTGAACTGGAGCTAAACTCAACATTCACATTGAATTACACCTTCTCACCTTAGCTACGTTATATTGATTTTGTTACTGGACTCAAAGAGAAAGGCAGGATATTTGAAAACTAATACAAACTTGTTATACCATTTTGTGCTTTTATACCCTGTATGCATGACTTTCTTAGAACTTTCAAACTAAGGAATATTACAATCCATGTTTGTCGGTTATTAGTTATAACTTTAATTTTATTTATAAGTAACAAAAATCTGTAAACTTTCCGAAATCTAGCGATAGGTTTGTAGTGCTACTAATTGTGTATTATTATTCTCTTTATGATTGAAATAGATATAAAGGCAATTCGTGAAGATATATAGAAACTTAGGAAGCTTATTCTTCATTTACAAACAATAAAAAAGTGTATATAAATATAGTTCGAAATCCCTCATTAGCGAGTAACGGCTAGTATTTCAGTTAGCGAGTAATTGCCAGTATTTCAGATCACCTTGTTTAACGCAGTCTTCCTGTAATTCTGGGGAGGTAGATTATGGGTGAATTTAATCGTTTCTAATAGCTTTCCCTTGTAAATTCAATAATAAAAGTCTCAGAACTGTAAGTTTCAGTAATTTTGTGAGTAAACCTGTTTCAAATGCAAAACATGGAGTAAAAAAGACACGTTTTTCATCTTTTAGCAACAATAACTTTGTTATTTTACCAAGAAAAAACACATTTAAACAGTTTTAGCATTTGTTGAAAAGTGTATTCTGAACAATATGCTATAAATTAAACACACAGAAAGCCAATAGATGTTTGACTAGATTACATGATATTGATAATATTACAACATGTCTTATAAACTTTTCTGAACAAATTATACAGAAATTTACGCTGTAGTAATCCTTTTAGGAACATTAAATTAGCTGCCAAAATATAAAACATAAATTCGGAGTCGTTCTGGACTACATTTAACAATTGATAGTAAAGGAAACAGAATTTTTCCAGACATTTGCCACCGTTCAGAGGTATATAAAACCTTTGGGCAATAGTTTTTTTAGTAATTAAATCAGTCTTATATATCTCAAAATAAATCTATAACTAAACCATTACGAAGTATGTCGTACATATTTCCTTAGTTTATATTTCCTTAGTTATATTCCTTAGTTTTTGTAACATGTTTCTGGTATTTCCTAAAGGAAAGTCACACCATAGATTTCACACTAGGCATAGTGAGTTCTGATGTTTCAATAATATCTATGTCAATTCGTGAATGTTCAGAAGCGATACATCATTAACCATGAGTATATGAATCAAATGTAAGGAGGTGGTTTAATCAATAGATCTAATTTATTACGAAGATTACTATCATTGTTAAATTTGGCGTGCTACCTGAGCGTAAACTTAAGGTGTGCAGTCTCTTGCTTTTTGCTGGTAGTGGCTGAAACGAAGAAGGCCTGATCTTCTTCCAAGGTGGTATGGCTGAGAGGTAATACTCGCTATCACTCCTCAAGGTGGTTTTAATGTATTATCTTGGCAAGGGCACGTAGGTTTGTTTGTGCAGGAGAGTTAAGTATTTTAAAATATACTCGAAGGATCACCGGGAACTTCATAATCTTAATAAATATCAACACGATTTCAATTACGACAATTTCAAATATTACTATTTATTAATTTTAAAACAGAAAACACTCAATTTATTTTTGATAATAAGAAACTTGAGGTTATATTCTATCAAAAGAGGCTGTTTGTCCGTTTATGATGCGAAAAAGCCTTTTTATATGATTCAACTCGAATTACCTGACTTAAAAGCTCTTGACTTTAAATTTAGCAGTCTTATGGTTGTATTTCCACTTGTTATCTAGAAAGAGAGAAAAGAAACTACGATAAGATGAACCGTTACAACACGAAAGTAAAAGTTTTGAAAGGCTGTCGTGGCTTTTAAACTAAACAATGGTTACCTCAAGAGTGAGGAACTCAGCAATAACACTTCCGAGTGCTTTGACATTCCAGACTCTGAACCGTTCTCTCCAAGTGGATAGAAAACTTTCAATACATTAATTTAAATTCTTAAACAATGATCGAAAATACTTAAAGTATACTTATATGTCCTCCATTTTTAATTATATTCATGATATAAATGTATTTATTATTTAGCTGTTGTTATATGTATACCTTTTTATTATATTTAAGGATATCTTTATAGGTGTGTAAAATCGATGAATAGGTCAAAACGTAAGCCATATTTTTAAAATCGTAACTGCAAATAAAACAATAATTCCTTATTTAACATTATACCGATTTATTAAATTGTTTTAAATACATTATGGATCTGAAATAGCATGAGGAGCCAAAAATACTCTCCCACTAAGCAAATAGTGTAAAATATAATAGTATGATACACAAGGTTACAAGCCTAGCCGTGCCACCCTCCTCCTGCGAAAATTGCCACATTGTCATATCAGCTGTTCTCAGTAAGAGATGACGTGCGACGTTTCGCTTTGATCAAGAGATTTATTAGTCTGCGTTCGGTTACTCTGCAAGTTTTCATTTTATTATTTGTTTTATCGCGTTTTATGTCGTAGTAGTATGTCAATTTAAGTGTTAATTTAAATCTTAAAGGTTAAATTTAAGAATAATATATGAAAAGTAAGCAGTAGATTGCTCGAATGTTGCTCGACGGTTGTTCAATTGTTGAATTTAATAGATTATTCCATCACCAGTTATTCTTCCGTTACAGCTGACAACATCGCGCTACAACCCAGGCTTGCATTGATATGTATCGTACTATAGTATAAATTCATATTTAGATATCTTTATTACAGTACAACATAACACGTATTGTATTTAAAAATAGATACAAGTAATTTTGAAATGCTCACTATGGATTTTCCGTGGAAACATACGACATAAAAATTTACTCGCCACATGTATGTAACTATCCTTGAAGCAGCTTCGACGTCAGTCAGCCAAATGGTTGGTTAGTATCTTTGTCAAACACCAGTAACTCAATTAAATTATAATATTTATGTAATTCTAATAATTATAAATTTCAGTTTACAAGGTTTGAACTGTAAAATATTAATAAACGAACACAAATTTAGATCACAAAACATAGGCATCAATATTAACTACAAATACATAAAACATTTGTAAGGTATAATAGCAGCAAAATTATTTAATATTGTGAGTAAAGGCTATCCAAACAAATTTATAATTTTAATTGGTGTCCGGAATTAACTACTTCTATACGCCATAAAATATTTTTGAGATATTCATGCATATTATATGTCCCATGACAAAACCTACCCTATTTAAAATTATTCTTTAATTAATAGCACTACTTTTATGCTACAAACAATAATGTTTACAATTAAGATCTGAAAGATAAAGAGATTCCAACTGTACTGTAATGTACTAATCACTTATTATAATTAAGATAAACTGTATTTTTACTACTAATTTTTCGCTATTTTTAAAATTTTTTTAAAATTGAGTTATTTTATTTTTTTGTTTAAGCATGGTAAAACTTATGAAAATATTTGTTCCAACGCAAGGATTTTTTTAAAGATCCTTTTGGATACATAACTGAAGCCAAAATAAATCAACGTATACAATAAACCTCAGCATCCTATTTCCAGATAATTTATCAGAGCTTGAGTCAACCTACAGCGAAATGTCTCTTGCAGCAAGCAATAATTTACTGTTCCGTTTCAACCAAATAATCTTTTAGAAGAGATACATTGAACAAAATTTATTTCTTATGATAAAAATATTATCTTCCCTAACTACGAATAGTTATTTCATTCTTAGGTTTTTTCTCTTTAAAATATATTTCTTTGACAGTGTTAGTGTTGCATGTATAAATAGTTGTAGTTTAACGGATATGGAATAAATAATATCCCACGTCAGAAGTGTTGTCGGTAAATATCCAATCTAATTAATCATAGTAACAAATACCGATAATACATAATTCGGAGACCAATACTTTTGTATACAAATTAGTTATATTAAAAATGTGATCTACTGTGCAACGAATTATCTACAAGCTACTCCTGTTAGCCCTAATGTATGATTAAAAAACGTTGTTTAGTTTTCAGAATATCAATGTCAACCGGATTATAATTTAGGCAGCAGTATAGCTCCACTAGTAATAAAATTATATTTTTAAATACAATAAATTCAAATAACTCACCTTTTAGTTATATCGTTATAAAAATGTTATGCAAAGTAGAGTTTATTTTTATAATCTTGCTAGGATTTATATTTATAAAAAAAGTTATTTAAATTTCATAAAATTTGTACCTAAAACTCTAATATGTGTAGAAACTTATTATTACACACATTTGGAAGGAAGCTTAAAAGTAATGCACAGTTTAAGACCGACAATACATTTTTCAAATACAATGATTGCTACGAAAGATTTGTTAAACATTTATCCCAAGGATTGTTAAGATATTTAAAACATTTCCTTAAACATTTTTAGGATATTGTATATTTTTTCAGTGTCATATACTTCGTAATTTTAACTTAAACTAATATTTTTATAATTCTATCTGCATCATAAAATTGGTATTAAAATTTTTCTTTTTAATTCATAGCTGATCATTAATGATTATAGCCAACATTACATCCTTGATCTGTGTACCTGTATGGAACCAAATAAACTTATATTGCTTATAATGTTAAACTAAATGGATATTAAAACATTTTTTTTAGTATAATACCAACTTTTTAAGTTACCAATACATTGACAGCATAAAAATATTTACAGTTTTTACTTGTTATAGATGAGTTGCCTTTCCCGTTGTGTAACGTAATACACATTATCTATCATCCTGTCAGGCGCAAACCTCTGTAACAGTCACAAACGTCAGTTTACGTGTATCACTTCTTTTGATGATTGTTTCTGTTACTATTTTTGCTATAAACTGAAAATATAGTATGAATAAATATTTTAATTTGCAAGGAGATAGTCATACTCGTATTATTGAGCAAATAAATTAAGATATGCCGAATATTCTTATGTACAGGCATTATGTAAAATTATACGATTTATTTACTGTACTTGTAAAGAGAGGTGTTTTAGTCATATATTGGTATGCTCCAGTAACATTTTATTATATTTGTGTACTACGTTTTCCTATTTTCTAAATGATACTATACTTGTATAGAATATTGTAATATTATTCTCTTGATTTAATAATTTTTAAATAAGAATTACTCTTGATTGTTTAAATAGACAAACTATCTGAGAAAGACGTTATTCAAATATCCAATTTATAATGTTCATACATTTAAACTTATTCACACATTTATAGCGTATAAATTCGTAGATAAGATAAAAATTTTAAAATGTAAACAGGTTTATTCAAAAAAGAGAAATTTCGAATAGGTTTCTGTTTTATTCATTTATTTTGTTAATTTTTAAATATTTATTCATAATTTAGCTAATTAGCAAGTATTTATGTTACGTTTGTAATTTTGCTTTTAACTTTAACTCTTTTTAAATTTGTTTACCCATAGTGAGTGCTTAATACAGATGTACGTAAGTATAATGTATTCAAACAAGCTGAAACTATAAGTAACGTTAAAAATAAAGAGATCTTGCGGAACATGTATGTGTGTAAAACAATTCCTTCAACTTAATAAGCAAACAAATTTATATTATATCTATTCAATTCAATCATAATTTCTCCATGACAAGTTAATTCGTAAGAAGTAAAAATATTCAATAATGTTTTCGGACCACTCATGAGTTTTTAGCAGACTACCGCTTTCCCAGGTTTGGACTACCTGTCAGTAAGCCCTACAGGCTGTAATAGATTAAAATTGGTTACTAATATAATTTATTTTTAATACGTTACATTATTTTTTAATAAGTGCATATTACTTTGTAAGAAGTACTGCTAGCATGTTATGCAGGGTAAGACAGAGTTCCCATTGCATAACAAAGAAATGTACAGTGATAGTCCATGACGTTCCCATAAAATGTCCACAACTAGGTGGTAAAACACCAACAAACCCTTCATGGTCATTATTGAGAGTAGGGGTTTTTCGTGCTTTCAGTCAATGGTTTTCCAAGATTAAATATTTTTTTCATCTCATTTGTGCTTGATTTTACTACTCGTCCACTCACAATATTAATGGTTTTCCATAATTCCGATTATTGAGTTGATTTTGTTAATATTCCTCCATAAACATTACTTAATGATGTTATCTCAAGATTTTACTTGACAACTAAAGGAAGGCTGTCAAACTATCCCGTCACTCAAACCTGCAATAATAAAAGATACATTACACATTATCATTTTTCGCTGATAATTTAGTACGGAATAATAGTATAGTAATAAAATGCAGAAACAAATGTTACACAAACACAGGGTTGAAAGGGTTTAATGATTCAAAAGAACAATCGTAATGACGGACACAACATGTTTATTGTAGTAAAACAATGTTATTTAACTAACGTGTAATGCAATCAAGAACTTGTTTGATAAATGAATAGGAACATGTACAGTTTTTGCATTATAGTTAAATATCACGATAATTGGGCTTTAATAATTTACCAGCCATTTGATTTCAGTTGTACATATTCACGTGTATGTTGTATGTATAAATCAGTGTTATAAAATGTATTTACTCACTAGTTACTAATTCGGTTGTAACTGTATGTACTTGCAATTAAGTTTTGAATATAAAAAGTATGGATTTTGCATTTTTGTCATTTAATTTCTTATTTGATAATGGAAACATCTGCAAGTTAAATAAAAAATAAGAGTTTTTAAGGTGTATCAATTCTATCCATTTATTTTTTTTTATTATTTCTATGAATGAAATGTGACTTTTATTGAACTAGTATTGAGACGTACTTTGCATTATAATATTAGACAAGTTTATTTCCATGTACGACATTTGGAATAATTTTATTGTAAAATAATGGTTGTGAATAAGTGAGAAATACTTGTTATTTTAGTATACGACAGTTATAAATTTAGGTTAACTGTTGTCTGCCTTTGAGTGCCGTGCTGCTGCCGTCTTGTGTTTATAGTGCTCTTCTCTACAGACAGATAGCAGTATAGTTTGAGGGAGATTCCCGTATAAATTTTACAGTGCAGTTTTATTTATTATGTGCATAAACAATCAAAAATACAAATAAAAACTCTATCCAAAATGAAATAAAAAACCCGGTGTTTTATTAATGATATTCTTAAGAAAATACTGTTATCCTTATTCTAAAAATTTCCGTAAATTGATTGAGCGTTACATAATGAGTTATTATTTATCCCAAGCATGTTTTACAGACATATGAAAATTATTTTTTAGCTGTAAATACAAAATTATTTTCGCAAAATATTATGAAAGGAGTTTGAGTTTCAATATCTTAATTATAATTTGTTTTAAAATATTGAAACCAATTGTAGGTACCTCTATGGCTGAGATTTATTATGATCATGCAAACAAGATCATAATGTAACAGGCATTAAAATTTTCACAAGTAAGCGTTTGTTTTATTGATAAACTAGGTAACTAGGTTTTTAGTAAAAAATTAAACGTTTTATTTGATTTTCAGTAATAAAATAAAGCAAAAATATATTCAATGATCCTGAATTTATTAAAGTAACTATTTTATATTCATAAACTGGGTAAAATAGCTTTTATGCACTAGAGTACACGGATAAATTAATTTAATTTGTTTTCTTCTGTCTACAATAAGTCCCAGACTTTTTACTTGATAATATATATTACATTTCTATTCCACTCTTAACAAAAGAACTGGTTACTGTAATTTTCAATTGTTAGTTTTTGATCCAAAATTTGTTGTTATAAAAGTAAACAATGTAGATTGTACGTGATTAACAGCCTAAATCAAATAGTGGACAACACTGGTAATAATTAATAATTGTATTATTCAATCGGATGAAATATTTCATAATTCATTAGATCCCTTAATTACCTAATAATTCTCAATAACCTTAGTAAGATAGTTTTTGATTAGTTGTAAACCCACTGAAATAAAAAAAAAACTATCTAAACAATCTTTGAATATATTTTGCTGCTCTCCCTCGAAAGTTAAATTATAAAGTTTATAAACATTGACTATAGAAAAAGCAACTAAATAAAAATTTACACTAAGCATGTCGAGGAGAAAATATTTTGACGTGACAACGTCTTAAATTAGGTTGCGGATTGGAGTCACTCATGAAAAAGTGTAACGCCCGGTAACGTTACGATGCCCGTCCAGTGGGTCCGCCGCACGGGATCCGCACGGGACAAAGCAGATAACTGTGGGTCCGCCGCACGGGATAAAGCAGATAACTATGTTTATTCGTGAAAATGTGGAGTGCTTAGATTCGTCATTTGCAACAACTACAACAATAAAGGTAAATAATTGTACACTGATATTTCATTATCGTAAACTTTTACTATGATTGATTGATTAATTGTTAGATTGACACAAAAGTTGAGAAAACTGAGTTTATAGGTTATGTCATACTATTGACAAATGTACAACAATAAAGGTAAATAATTGTACACTGATATTTCATTATCGTAAACTATGATTGATTGATTAATTGTTAGATTGACACAAAAGTTGAGAAACTGAGTTTATAGGTTATGTCATACTATTGACAAATGTTGATAGTGTTAAGTAAATTATTAGTTTAAATCACTCTGCAATCAATCGTAATTCAGTCGATTGAGAAGAAAACAGCGCGTATTGCTAGTCAAACATTTAAAATAACAAATTATATCCTCTAACCTGTCATAACAGTGCGACCAAACAAACGAACTAAACCGACCAATCACCACGCGCGGAGTTAGAATTTAACTTTGTTTAGCAAGAATTTCAAATTCCAATTTTAGTAAATGTTTTTATTCAACTTTACCATTTAAAATAACAAATTTTAATTAATTTCAAATTATGTACAATGTTTTAGTAAACAAAATATATTTCTATAGTTAAAATTTGTGCAATTCTTATTTTCATTCAATTCCTTGTTCCTATTGTGCAATTTAATAATATTCATATCAATAAATATTCTACCGAGGAAAAAAGACGTTGTCACGTAAAATCTTCGCCCGTAAAACCGACTTTACAGGCAACCATATTTTTTTTTTATAACATGCATGTCAAAAGTCTTATATATATCATTGAAAAATCATTAATGTCACATACAAAATAATTTGATTCGGCTTGTTTCCCTGCACGTGATAGATGGAAAAGGACTTTATATCTACGCAAATACGTTAGGTATATCTTGGATTATACAAATAAAAAAGATAGCTCTACAATATATTACCTAATATATTATGTAGTTCTAGATATTTAAGGATAAATGCAGATATAAGATATTTTGATTTCACGGATATCGGTTATTCATACCCGGGGATAAACAGTAAAACATACCCTTGTTTCCTAACAGGCAGTCACGTACAGGATACGGCAAGTTAACACAATTACAGAACCAAAACAGCCCTAGTCAATCTCCATACGAATTTACCTGTAACGTTTGTCGGACTGAAATCGTAATCAAATATTCCTATGAGATTGTTGTGTATGTTCTGAGCCCACTTGTTAACAATTATTTCAAACTCCCATCGTACGTTTTATAAACTTTCCTAATGAAATATATATTGATTATTTGTGCCTCAGTAGTCACAACCCTTCAGAAAACATATTATGAAAAGGTAAAATATGATTTTTTTATATCAGTGTCATTATTATAATGCAAATCCTAACTTGTAACTGAAGTTGCACACCCGGATGAATATTTATATTTTAAATCTTCAACAATGAGATCACTGGAACGTTTTTTTATTGAGTTTTGCAATAAATGTAGTTATTGTAAGGATCATAAGTATTTTATCACTACTAACAGTAACTGCAAACACCCACATTACACAAACGTAGACAAACATTCTCTTAAAATTACTATTCGACAAGTAAAATTGTATGCTTTACATAGAAACTTAAATCGTCTGCTTATAAAGCAAGAATATAGAATTGGCTATTTTCACGGTATAATGTACTTTGCAATAACGATGTTAAAAACAAACCAATACAAATTTGACACAGTTTACGTAATATTTATTAAATGCTATTTTATTTCCTTAGTAGTAGGTAGAAGTAGAAAAGGTTAGGTAGTGTGGTAAATAAAAATAAGAATCTTCCCCTACACTCACCTTGCGGTAACGTTTTAGTTTACTTTCAAACCGATCTTAAAGTATTTTTACCTCTGTTGATAAATTTTTAGTTTCGAAGTAGCTCTACACGTGTTCGAAGTGACTTGGATATTTCACAAAATACTATAAAGTCGCAACGATATATATTTCTTTTATGTTTATACATGTATATGCTTCTTTACATATCTAAATAATGTAAAATCATACATAAGGTTATTATAACATCTCCTTTATTCTAACGCTTGTATCTGTAGCATATGAGTTAGAAAATATTTCCAAACATTATAATTTAACTGAAAAGACAAGTTTTTCTAAAATCAGATTATACTATTGGAATGAAACTATTGTGGACGTTGAGCCATCTGCACTTCCTTATTACTTCTTAGTAATATTATTCGATACAATAAATATTATCTATTAAAAAAGACCAGTTTCCTATGATTTTTTTAATGTTTGAACATTATTATCATAATTTTTATGACAATTATACTTTTCTTAGTGTTATAATCACTTGCTACATTGTTGAGTTATTATAACTTACTTATTATTATTCTTGCACTACTAGGATAGGTTATATTTCTGGTTCTATGACACCGTTGGGAGGATAAATAAATAGATAAATAATAATTAGTCAGCGTCATTTCAAATGCAGACTTCAAAGTTTAACACTAATGAGAAGGTTTAGACGGATAATATGTAAAACACATCTTCAATATTGTCAATAAGTAATACGTCACTGTTTCGGAATCCCCTTTAAACTATTGGTCTCCTGGTTAGAATAGGGCCTATCTCTAGCTTCATCAGGTAAAGTAAGACACTATTAACTTTACTTTCTTTATATCATTGGTAATATGTATGTAGTTACCTTATAATTCTCTTGAAATTGGTGTAAATATCACCCATGCTGTGCATTTGTTTATGTTCCTCAAATACTGTTAAACTCAGCATTCACTTTAAGTCAATCCTTCCCACCATAGCTACCTTATGTTTAGACAACTCGGTTGCTCCCCGTACTTAAATGTTGCATCTGAAACATCGTAGTGTACTTATTTGTGAGATAATGAGAATAAATGTTTAGATTACACTATATTTTTAGTCCTGTTGTCTCTGATAAACTTTTAATTTTGAGGTTCTAAGTAACCGGACCTTATTTGGATCTTTTCAGACGGACATGAGTCCAGATTTCCAAAATCCACCCTTAATCAACAAAGCTGTAAATTTTATGCACATAAGTCTATCAAAACAGTTATATCTCTATATATAGTTATATATCTATCGTCAGTTGTTATCTGTCTGCCGATGAGTGAGGAGCTCTTATCTTTAGTCTCCACGCTTATCTAACTACGGGCCATAACCTGTCCAGTGTAGTAAAGATATGCTTTGCCAGTGAATATTTTATAAGTTGTATAAATTTATTTTGTTACTCCATCGTAAAGATCTATTTTATTATTTGTGTGTATTTTTCACGAATACTATGTCCAAGTGTGGAAAGTGCAGTGTAGAGTTACGTATCGGCGACGTCACACTGAAGTGCGTGGACTGTAATGTTACGTTTCACCCGGCTTGCACACGCGTGGGTGCGGTACAAAATCTTACAAAAACTAAAATAAAATTTTGGAAATGTGACACATGCAAGAGTGAATCAGCCTCCGTACAAAGCAATGAAGATGTGGGAGAAGATAGAAAATCCATTCTTGAGGCCCTAAATGTAATGAAAACGGAAATTATTTCCAACGTCGATACCAAAATGGGACGTATTGAACAAACTGTTAACAAGCTGTGTGATGAAATAAAAGAACTTAATGTCAAAGTTAACAACTTGGAAGAAGAACAGTGCAAGTTGAAGGCAAGATGCGACGGGTTGGAGCATGAACGGGACCGACTGAGCGGAGAGGTACGAGACCTGCGGCTTCGAGTTTTGGATGCGGATCAATATTCTCGGAGAACCAATATCGAAATACAGGGTTTACCTCTTACACCAGCTAAAGACATATATGAAGTTTTAAATAAAATTTCCTCAAAACTCGGAGTGCAATTTAAGAGGGAAGACATTTCGGTGGCGCATCGATTGAGACTGTATTCAAAAAAGCAGGTCCACCCTCCAATTATAATACAGTTTATTTCTCGAAGTGTAAGAGACGAATGGTTCGCGGCTTCAAGGAAGAACAACCTACAGACAACAGATATTGCAGCTGCGTTACCGCCAAGCAGAATCTACATTAATGAACACTTAACGGCTGAGAACAAAGCGCTACTGGGAAAGGCCAGGAGACTTTTACGTGAAAGGGAGCTGTATTTCGCTGGTTACGTCAACGGAAAAGTTCTGGTGAAGCGCCGAGAAGGTGATAACGCTAGGAGAGTGACAACCCTTGATGATCTCGACACCTTCATTACAGAATCTCGTTAATTCTGAAGATCATTATTTTATTTTCGTAAGTAATGTACTTGTATTTTGATTTGTTAAAGTAAAGTAATGTAGTTTTTATTTTCAAGTTCAGTACAAATATTTTTGTTATTTATAATTTACATACATAGGTAAACAATGGTTTAATATGGTATAAAACAGCATTAGTTAAGTTTTTCTTTGTTTTTGCATGTAATAATAATGAAGGAAAATCATTCTTTTGAGGATTATTGCCCTGAGCCCAACCAAGTTTTTATGATCTATGTGTGAATGTATGTAAGTTTACAGTTCACAAACTCTTAATTCATTTTTAATATAAGTCACAATACATTGTCCCAATGCACCCTGCAAGGTGCGTGCGGGAACCAAAAGTAAACAATTATATGTCCATTTACTACTGACTTGCTGCATTTTCTTGCTATGGTATCTTTATTTATATAAATATGGCCTGTTTACACTGCAATCAATACATTTCTCTGTTTTATAGTTTTTTAAATAATTACATTTGGTTACTCAAACAAAACAAAAAAAACTATATTTTTTACCTTAGTTTGCATTGTGCGCATTTGCATACGCATACATATGGCACTACAACAAATAACCATTATATAAACTGTGAGAATGTACAACGATATAAACTGTGACAATGTATAACAATGTAATCTATGAGAATGTATAACAATATAAACTATGAAAATGTATAACAATATAAACATGAAAATGTATAACAAGATAATATAATTAACAATTAAATAATAACCAACAACTCATGTACACAACCAATAAATTAACACGCGCTTGTGTGTGTGTGTGTGGTGAGTGCGCGCGTGTGTGTATGTGTGTGTGTGCGTGTGTGTTCAACAAAAATTGTAAGTGGGCTAGTTTTAATTGATAAGTACATAATTTTAATCATACATTAAAAATAAGAATGGTATAGTTTAGCGTATGACTATGCAAGTAAAATATAGGACTCTGTTATGCTTGTTTCATAAATAAAGTTAGGAATGCATATTGTAATTTGTTTTCTTTCAATTTTTAAAGTATAATGATGTAGAATACTCTTAAGCTAAACTTGATTTTAGTTCGGAACACAGTTGTGTTTATATTAATTGTCATAAACACATATGTATATATCAGATTAGACATAATATTAAGATTAAATAATTTAGTTCAAGGTTTATTATTTTTATCATACACTAAAATACTTATTGTATAATAATAGTGAGCTTAGCAGAAGACTATGCGCACAAAATTTATCGATTCAGTTCTTATTCTCATATTATAGTGTTTAATAATTGGAGTATATGTTTTTTAGAACTTTTTTGTATTGGTACTATGCCAACTTAGATCTTTTTCATATTATAGTGGTATAACTTAAAACATAAACATGACTATTAAATTAATTTAGTGCTGTTCACTGGGCAGGTGGGCGTCGTGGGCTATGGATCCGATAGAGGGCAGCGATAATGATCTAATTGAAATTAACTCATGCATACAAATCCCAGATTTTTCACTTCTCAATAATTTTTTTAGTAGCAACAATGGTCACGACAAACTAAAAATATATCACTGTAATATTAGGAGTTATTCAAAAAACATAGATGAACTGATGATTTATTTAAGCCATTTGAACTTTAATCTGGATATATTAGTTATGACTGAGTGTTGGCTGAGTGATGGGGTGGAGGGGGTGAGCATTGATGGCTTTGACATTTACTTTACAGATAAGCAACGGAACCGGAATGACGGGACAATACTTTATGTAAACAAGCGATTGACTGCCACTGCCACGCAGATTACGTTGGGGGAGGTGTTTGGAATTAGTTTAGATTTTATTTTTTTAGGAGAACAGTTCAACTTACTTGCACTTTACAGAACTTTTGATAGCAATTTACACTTATTTATAGATGAGTTAGAAAATTATTATTCGAGAACGTTTAGAAACAAAATGTGTGTATTGATAGGAGACATAAACATAGACTTGCTTAAGAACGAAGTGCTGACGGATAAATACATGAATTGTTTACTTGGAACGGGACTTGTGAAATGTGTAGAAAAACCTACTAGAGTAACTGAAAGCACAGTCTTGTCTCGATCACATTTTTGTACGATATAGAGATATGAGTAGAGTTAGAGCAGCTGTGGTCGAGACAAGCCTCACAGATCATTACAGCACTGTTTTGACAATAACCGGACCTACGGCCACTAACAAGACACAGACTGATACAGCTACGTACGTAGACCGAATGTTACTTGCTGACAACCTGACACGCGCCCACTGGGAACCCGTACTTGAGTCCTTGGAGGCCAATACTTGTTCCACACTATTTAACGATATAGTACAGAAATCAATCGAGAATGCCACAAAGTTAAGTAATAAAATATCTACTAGATCTAAGAAACTTAAGCCTTGGATATCTGCGGGATTGATTTGTTCAATAAGAGCGAGGGATGAGTTAAGTAAAATAATTAAAAAAACAACCTTTTAATGTGTCATTAAAACATTATTACCACAACTATAGACAAACTCTAAGCACATCATTAAAACACGCTAAGAGAGAATATTATCGTTCTAAAATTACTGAAAACAGAAAAGACCCTAAAATGTTTTGGGGAATAGTAAACGAATTGGCGGGTAGGGTGCAAACCAGGGATACATTTCCAATACGAAAGTTTCTGCCGACAAATTCAAACATTACTAACGATAAAATTACTCAAGTAGCAAATGATTTCAATAATTATTTTGCGTCTGTTGGGAAAACGTTAGCCGATACAATTAACCGGTAGGGGACCCAGTGGTGAGCGATAGCGACTATAGACTGGATGCGACATTTACGTTACGTACGGTGACAGAACTGGACATAATACGGCACGTGACAAATTTACGTGGAGGCTCTGCCCCGGGTCATGATGGCGTTTTCTGCACGGGTCCTCAAGGACAATTTAAGCACTTTTATGAAACCACTGCTATACTTGATCAATTTAAGTATAACCCAGGGAATATTCCCTGACAATTTTAAGTTGGCTAAAGTGTACCCTTTGCACAAGTCAAACAGCTTTACTGACAAAAACAACTTCCGTCCGATATCCCTCTTGAGTGTCTTTGCTAAGGTACTGGAGAAGGTAGTTAAGGAACAGCTCGTACATTTTCTCCAGGTAAATAATGTACTTTCTCAGTGTCAGTATGGGTTTAGGGACGACAGGAGTATTTCGGATGCATTGTTTGATTTAAATAAAGAATTAAATAGTGCAATCTCAGAAAACAAAAAATCAATGCTAATCTTTTTAGACCTCAAAAAAGCCTTTGACTCTGTTGATAGAAATAAGTTAATGAATAAATTAGAACAATTAGGTGTTAGGGGCAATGCCCTTACCTGGTTTCAAAGTTATTTTACCAATAGAAAACAATATGTCTCAATTTGTAATGTTAGTAGCGATGCAATTAATGTAGACTACGGTGTAGTTCAGGGGAGTACACTTGGGCCAATTCTGTTCTTATTATATATAAATAATATTGCCAAGCTAAATTTTAAACGGAAAAATAACATTATTTGCCGACGACACACTTATTTTTCTGAAAGGAAATACATGGGCGGATGTGAGACGAGAAGCATTAAGTGATTTAATGTTATTGAAAAAGTGGTTTGATCAGAATGTCCTTTCCCTAAATATAAATAAAACAAAATTTATGCCAATTTATTTGAATCCTCAGTCGGATTATGTCTTAGGAAATCTGATCATGCATAATTGTGGAAATCACAGTAACAGTACCTGTATTTGTGAAGCAATCGAAAAAATAAACTCGTATAAATATCTTGGCGTTATTTTAGATTTCCGTTTGAAATGGTCAGACCATATTGAATATCTCAAACAAAAGACCCGAAAGTATATCTTTGCCTTTAAGAACCTTAGGGATATTCTTACTGTTCAAGAAATGAAAATGGTATATTATGCATACGTGCAATCTCTTTTTGCATTTGGGATAATTTCTTGGGGGGCAGCTTATAAATCAAATCTTGATCCTCTTTTTACGGTTCAGAAAACAATTTTGAAAGTAGCTTTTAAAAAATGTCATAGGTTTTCAACATCCATTTTATTTCAAGAAACTAAAATGTTTACAATAAGACAACTTTTTATAAAATCTCTTTTAATACACATGTATAAAAATTTAGATGATTTATTTGTAAGAACTCAACACACCCATAACACACGTTATTCTAGATCAACAGGAATTCTACCATTGCAATTAACTAAATCTTATTCTAACACCAACTCATACTATCTTGCTCACGTGCTTTTTATAAATATGAGTAAACAGTTTCCAAATTTTAGTTTTTTCAGTGAATTTTCTACAATTATTTTTAAAAGGAAGGTTAACCAGTGGTTATTATCATTGTCTATTGAGGAGGCCGAGGCAGTGCTGTCTTCGGACTACAGACGGACAGTTTGACATGTAAACAGCCACCACTCCTATCCCATCATCATTCATTATCAATAACCTATTATAATCTGCGGTGACCCTGCTTAATTACCATTGTTGCTAATATGTATATGTTTTAAAATTAATAATATTTAATGCTTTAAAACAGGTACAAAGCAAAATTACGCGGTTTTTTCCTTTTAATATATTCATTGCATATTCGCATGTGTATGTGCATGCATATGTATATATGTATATGTATGTGTATGTGACCTATTTGTCTTGTTTGGGTGTTATATTTAGTCTATAGGTTTTAGTTTTTAATTTTATTTCCCAGTATTGTAAATAGTGTAAGATATGACAAGAGTTGTTCTGTAAAGCAGTTGTTATACTGAGAAACGCTTGCAATAAAGGCATTTTTATTTATTTATTTATTTATTTATGTGTGTGTGTATGTATGTGTGTGGTGTGTAATGGTGTATTATTTTGTACTATATTTATATTCATTTTTTTATTAATCCAGTCCGTTATTTCTTTAGGCGTGAACAACTCGAGACTGCGCACAGGCATCATAGCCCATGCAGGCTCATTTCCCGAGGACAATGTTTTTATACATGATGCTATTTTTATGATGTTTATTTTATGTTGTTTATTCTATGATGATTATTTCTTATTCTTTCTTCACATTTCAAAATTGTTCGGTATTGTAACAATCTAGAAATTAACTGTACAGATTGTATTATAATATTGTACATATTTTTGGAAATAAAAATCAATTCATCATCATTCATCAGTTTGTCGCCCTAAACAATTGAACTGCTGTCAAAAGAAAAGCAAAGCAATGGCACCCTTTTACTCTTTAAACAGAAGCAGAATTCAAGTGACGAAAGTAGAATCATTTTTTACTAAAGTATTATTTTTTTCAATTATGTATGAACATTCTTTATTGATCTCGGAAAGTATCATTATAATCATCATGATTACTTTTTGTCAGTGCAACTACCTAAACTCAGCTACCTAACCCTTTCGGGAATTTAATCGGTATTATCTGACTCTTTTGGACCGCATTAACTATTGCGTACGTTAAGTTATATATTTTATTTATCGGTAAAAAAATTAACTATAACTTTAACACCTTAGAGAGAATATAAATAAAAATAGCTGACAGAAAACGCTCTTTTTAATCCAGGATGATTTATTTTGGCATATATTTTTCTTGATTTGGGCAAAGACCAAACTCAACTGTAGCACAATATAAAAAATTAATTTTAACATATGAAAATTGATAAGTTATGACCAAATTAGGCCTTTAAGGCTTATATTTTTGTAATTTATCATAGACAAAAAAGTAAAATAGAACCACTCAAAATTTTAGTTATGTTTTGAACCTCTCAACTATAGATACTGAAATAATATGTACCTGGTATGTGTACTACGAGAATTTTAAGTTTGGTTCATTGTTAAATAAATAAAACGAGCGTTTCCCTCATTATACAATACTCGTGATCTGAATCAGTTCTTATATTCATTTATTACTTTTATGTGTATTTTTAGGGTTTTCAATTTATAAATTATCATGAATTTTACTATTTGAATTCGATTTCCAAGATTGCAGTACAGCGTAGCATTTGATAACGAAATAAATGTAAAGTGTAATGTTCAAAGAAACAATAATTACTACTGCGGTAGTAAAATTCAAGACGGTGAAGACAAAATACGTACTTATCACAGTATTGGATGTTTCTTAACTTTTTTCTTAATATATTAGATTACACTTTTACTCACCTAAAATTGCTTACCTAGCCTAATTTTTATGTAATTACATTCGACTAATACATGTTACCTTATCATTTTGTTTTGTATTTAGTCATGCTACGGGCCATGAGAGACTGATATCATTATATCATTGATTGCTCCCTGACTCCTAATTTCATAAAACGATGATAGTAATATAAATTTATGATAGTTATTATACTAATATTATATTAATTAACATTTATACCACACCTATTCGGAAGTAATAAACTATTGATGTTACTAATTAAAACGTCTAAAAAAACATAAGTTTTTTTTATACATTCCATCGCGTTAATAATTTAGAATGGTTAACTATTATCCATTCCAGATACCTTAAAACAACCAACTCTTAAATATTAACTGTTACCCTATAGTGAACGACGTGATGCAAAGTTAAATTATATTGGGGTGCAAAATTGGTAGCGACGGCGTCGAAGACAAAGTAAAAAACGGTCGCCTTTGTTTGGTTACTGGCTTGATTATTTGTCATTATAAGTATTTTTTTTATTTACGTTATGTTAACATATTCAGTCGTTAAAATTATCTGATATTTACAATTTTTTACTGAGACAGTTGTGAGATGAACTTATTATAAACCTTTACCTTCTTGTTAATGATAGGAAATAAGAAATAATTGTTAATAGGATAATTTATACATGTGTTCTGTAATTGATGGTATTTTAAATCTTGGTTACCGCAACATGTTGCCGTCTAAAATTACGATAATTCGTGAATTAATTTATATTAGGCTATATGAAGCAGGCTTGTCTCCTCCGTTTAGTTTTAACTGAATTTACTGACGGCATATGTTAATACACACTACGTGTGTTAGGTATCTAAAAGATAATCTAAACTCTCCATAGTGGTACTAACAACAATCAATATACTTTATAAGAACCATTATTTGAAAATTTTAATAATTTTATTTATTTCTATTATTTATGAAAATTACAAGCTAACATACAATCGTTTATTATTCCAGAGGAATACGTTTTTGGGAAATAGAGTGTATGTGCTTGCATTTACAATAGCAAAAGAGATTAATATATGAATTGATCTTCTGTAAACCATGTTAAGTCCAAATTATTTTGTTTCTTTTGATTATAAAATATGTAATTATGGTATAGAAAGAATTATTTAAATTTATTGTTTTACTCTTATCGCACCTCTTTATAATATTGTGTAATTTTATATAAAATATGTTTTGTACAGAGATGTTAAAATAGCACAGTGCGAGAAATTGATTAATTACGGTTTTACTACCAAAAGCTTACTATGCGACGATATTCGAAAACTGAATTTGGAAAGACTGGGTCCTAAATAATAAACGAGGTCGTGAAACGTTGATTGGAAGGTAGGCATACAATATTAACACCAAAACACCGTGCCGGTTCGTAGAGGGAGCGGGCAGCCAGCTTTGATTTTGTAACTCCGACCACAGAAAAACTCCAAGATGTCCTTGCCCTATCGAAGTCAGAAGAGAAGAGGACAAGAAACCTAATTCCCGATATCTAGAAAACCTGAAAATACTAGAACCAATCAAAAAGCCAGAAAGCCACAGAAACATCTAGAAAGAGAACAACCATCTGGTAAAACAGATCGCTCGACCAGCTGTAAGGAAACAGCTCCCGGTCCGTCCAAAGACCAACAAAATAAAGTGGCAAACGCCACATCCTCCCCCTCTACCCCGGGAGAGAAAAGAAAAAAACTCAAAAGGATAAGGTAGGAAGACAAGGACGGAAAGATTAGAGACTACAACTGGTACTGCTGTCGTTAGCAAACAGCTAGAAATAGCTCTAGTATGGATATCCTGCACGCTCGCGAGGCGCTCCAAAAGCGTAACGGCTAGAATCCATTCCGACTGACCACACTACTCAAGATTAAATCTTTTTAGTTTAAAGAGGCTTGAGGAAAAGCCTAGTAGTAGTAAAAAAAACTTGAACAAAATTAACTACTTTCTGTGGTAGCTACCAATAAATAAAGGTTCTGAAGTGTTGACACAAGGATGGGTTTTTTTCGTTTGTTTCTACATCACTAATACGCTTGGTGGTCAAAAGGCTACAAGAGGGTGTTCCAGTAAGGTTGGGAAGGAAATTAAATAAGTGTACACTTATTAGCCAAAGCTTATTAGCCAAAGCACTTCCTAAAGTCTCCACCATCCGGGTATCCCCACCCCGGAACCCAAGGGCCACTTAAGCACCCGAATGGAAACCCCGAACGGCTGGCGGAACTCCTTGGACTACCGGGAGAGTATTACTCCAGACATAAGGTCTGTATTTTTTTCTTCAAAGATGGGAGGAACAGAAGGGATGAAGAGACCATTCCAAAGCGAAAATTAAAAATATGAGAAAATTACACCCATCATAATATCAACAGACCCAAGTTCGTGTTGTAAAGGCTAATTAGGTAAAAACCTGGTACTGGCAAAATTTAGCAAAAGTGGGCCAGTACTCTCCTCCCCCTACGGGACGGCTGAGAAAAAAAAATTGGTGGCCAGTGGGAAAAGACAAAATAAAGTTTTATTTTTCCATACTAGTTTTTTAAATTTAGAGACTTGGAGCAAATAAATTCAGGCTCTTAAAAGGCGTGAAAGAAAAAACTGTAGAGCTACGGGAAGAGCTTAACGGAGTAAGGAAATCATTTGGTCGTGGTAAAGTGGTTTAATTAGGAACTATAAAAACAAAAAAACAACTAGTTTCTAAGTGTTGGCCAGGAAAGGCAAAAAAAAACCCTGAAACCTACGGAAAAGAGACCCAAAAAAAACTAACTGGGCCAAAACCCAACAAAATTAGGTTAACAATCAATAAACCTCTAAAACAATAACAATAAAAAAGCCTTCAAAGGATAACAGTAACAACAGTAAAAAATAAAAACACTTCCAATATAAACACTAAACAGCAAATAAATAAGATAGCTGCTGGAACATTTAGCAGCTTCAGAGACAAAATTATAAAGTCTTAAAGACACAAAGAGATAACAACAACAACTAACTACAAAAAATATATAGACAAACTACAATCTTCAACAATATTTTCAACAATAAAAACTAAACCTATCCATCGCTGCTAACTTAGCTGAATAACAAAGAATTCCACCTACTGCCAAAAGACTGACCCTACTAAGCAAGAGAAAGACAAAGAAAAGGAAAAGGGAAAGAAAAAGTAAGCTTGTGTTGTAAAATGTAATGGGTTGGCCGAACCAAGGATAGCAGGCTGCGCGACTGCATTAGGGAATGTTAAAAATAAATAAACATAAAATTCGCTCCCAATGTACAGCCTAGAAAAAATTGCCGAAGCAAAAAAAATTCTCTAAACAGCCAATGCTAATCCTGATCCCCCCGTGTATATGTACTGTAAAAGAAGAGGAGTAAAAGTATCAGAGTGTTAATGTGGTGTAAGGAAGAGAAGAAGAAGAAGAAGGAGGAGGGAAAAAACTAAACTAACATCACTATGCCCTAAACCATCCCTATAAACGTCCCGGCAGCGGTGCTTTGGTCTTAGATAGGCCCAAAATATTTCTTTAGGTGGGAAACATGGGCCGACCTAATAAGTTTCCCTGACTTGGGACACCTCAATGTCACGGTGACTGGAGAGGTAAAAATCATGAATAACCAGAGGGCGTGACCACAGAGGTTGCAGTTTGGCTGAAATTTGATTAGCCGCATTACTCAAATTTACTCGTCGAAACATTGCCAAATCACCGATACGAAAATTAACTGGTAAACGACCTTGGTTGTACTGCCGAGCAACTTTTCGGTGTGCAACCTCCAACCGATCCAAGGCCTGAGACCATCTCCTCTGCATGTCTCTGGAATCTTGTGTTTGGAGGAGATCATCCAAATTCCAATTGTTTTCCAGGGGAGAAGTAATTTTGTAGCCAAGGAAAATTTCAGCAGGAGAGGTGCCAATTGACTCATGCTTAGCCGAATTAAAAGCGACTTGGAATAAATGGAGATTAGTGTCCCAGTCAGTATGATTTTGAGAATGGAAAATTCTCAAGGCAACGCCGAGGTTTTTATTAACTCTTTCAGCAATTGACGGCTTCGGATAATATGGCGAGGTCATAACGTGTTTGATACCAAGTTCCAGACACATGTTATCGAACTGTCTGGATTTGAAACAACCACCACGGTCGGTGACGAGTTGTGAGGGGAAGCCAAAATACGCGAACAAGCCCTTATGCAAAAGATTCACCGTAGTAGGAGCGGTAGCATTTTTAGCAGGCAAAAATCACTGTATATTTTGAAAAGGCGTCAACGATTGTAAGAAGCCATTTGTGGCCTTTTTTGTTCTAGGAAGAGGTCCCACGTAATCAACAAACACCCGTTGAAAAGGCCTGGTTGCTAATTGAGAAGCCAAAGGGCCTACCTTAGTATTTTGAGCCTGTTTGCATCTCTGACAGAAAGGACAAGCCTTTACCCTCTCTTGGATAGCCTGCTTCAGGTCGGTAGAAAAAGAAAATTTGACTAATCCGATCCCAAGTTTTCTTGAATCCCAGATGAGCTCCGAGAGGTGACTCATGGTAAACTTTAAACAATAGGTCGTAGAGTTTGCTAGGTACCACTACTCTAGGTTTGGATTGATTAGGCAATTGGTGAACTAAAATGCCTTGAATTACAGAATAATTTTGATTGGGATTAGTACCCTTCAAAGATTTCACAATATTGCGAATTTGAGCATCTTGCTCTTGGTGGCCTTTGATGTCTTTGAAGGCTTCCGGTACAGAAAAAAGAATAAAAGCCTGTGTGTGGTCGGTTTTATTTTGAATAGTAGAACTCTGTGATGAATCGGTTTGGGGCTCAAATAAACGCGAGAGGCAGTCGGCCACAACATTGTCTTTGCCCCTAACATGCTTGACAGTAAATTGAAAGGCATTGATGAGAGTGGTCCAACGTGCTATTTTTCCTACCTGGCGAGGATTGTTAAGTAACCATGAGAGTGAGGAATTGTCAGTCTCAAGCGTGAAGGAACGATGCTCTAAATATTGTCTAAATTTTGTAAAGGCATAGACTACTGCCAAAGCTTCTAAATGGAAAGTTGAATAGTTCCTCTCGTGTACATTTAAAGGACGGCTCGCAAAAGCTATAGGGTATATTTGGCCCTGGATTTCCTGAGACAGCACTGCACCTACAGCAGTACCTGAAGCATCAGTTGACAGAATAAACGGGGCATCAAAATTTGGTAAGCGTAGGACCGGAGCAGAGACTAAAGACCGTTTAAGTTTGTGAAAAGCATTCTGTTGCTCCCTCACCCCATATGAAATTTACATCCTTTCTCTTTAACCTATTCAACGGCTCACAGATTGACGCGAAATTGGGAATAAATTTAGAATAAAAGGCACACATTCCAAGAAACCTGCTAAGCTGCTTAGTATTTTTGGGTTGAGGGTAGTTGTCGATAGGGCGAGTTCTATTTGGGTTGATGGTAACTTTCCCATCTTCGAAGACGTGGCCTAGAAATTCTATTTTATGAGAGGCAATGACCATCTTTTCTGGGTTAACTGTTAACCCTGCCCTACTAAGTCGGTCAAGGACTAAATCGAGATGTCTTTGGTGATCTTCCAGATTTTCAGAAAAAATAACAAGGTCGTCGAAATAGCAGAACAAGAAATCAAATTTCACATCACCAAAGATTTTATTTATCAACTGAGTCAGTATCATGCTACCACTAGCTAGACCAAAAGGGAGGTAATTGTATTCCCATTGGCCAGTGCTTGTGACAAAAGAAGTGTACTTCTTGGAAGCCTCATCAAGTGGTATCTGGTTGTAAGCGGACACCAAGTCTAACATAGAAAAGATCTTAGCCTTGCCTAGAAATTGAAAAGAAGACTCTACCGTAGGCATCGGAGTTGAATCGAGCTCCAAGACATTGTTTAAGGCGCGGAAGTCAACCACCAGGCGTGAAGAACCTCCCTTTTTAGGTACTAAAAATGCTGGACTGGAGTAAGGGGAAGTTGAAGGTCTAATAACGCCTTTCTCCAGAAGGCCTTCGATATGCTCACGAATTAAAGCCATTTTCGGGGGAGCATAATGATACGGACGGCACCTGAACGGCTTGTCTGACTTGACAGTGATAGAATAAGTCAAAAGGTTAGTTTTACCCAGCTGTTTGGTCACAGTTTCGGGAAAACACCGCAGAATATTTTTAAAAGTCTGAACTTGGGAATTATCAAGCCTCTCTCCAAAGATAGGTCCCAAACTAACATCCTCTGCCTGTTCATCCTCTTGGTTTTCGGCTATAACTAGTGAAGTGTCAAAGGGAAAAGACACCTGGCGTTGAGCCGCATTAATGCTCATTTCAGAGGCCTGAATGAAGTCGAGTCCAATCAAAACAGGAACCGGTAAGTTGTTAGTAACAAGAAATGGGAAAGTCCAAGAGAAACAAGCTAATTTGAAATGAATATGGGCCAAAAATTGAAAGGAGACATCTGAACCATTTGCAGCTGTAGCCGTCAATGAAGTTTCTTCAACTTTCTTCACGACACCCTTGAGTTTAGAGAGAGTATCAAATACGCTTTTAGCTACGATAGATCTGGTAGAACCAGTATCAATCACAGCAGAAGACTTAATGTTAGAAAAAGCAATAGGAATTTCTAGGGGTTTGACCTTGGGCAAAGCCGGAGCTAAAGGATTAATGGGCCTAGTCTTCTTGGGGAATGCCGGCCCTTTCAGCGAATTCCCCTTTTGGAGTTTAAATTAACCGCAGGATTAGCGGAACTATAATTATGGTTTTGATTATTCCTATTATAGGAAAACCTCCGTTCCTGGTTTGGCCTACTATTGTTCCCTGGTAGCATATTATCTTGCAATTGATTAGAATTACAAACTTGGGGGTTCAGCCGCTGATTGAAAGCATTATCATAGCCATTTGCCCTTACTTGGCCCTGCCTAGAATTATTGGGTTGAGAATGAAAGTTCTGGTAAGGTCTACTATTATTGTAAGGCCCGCTTCCTTGCCTTTGGTTACCTCCAAATGAATGGTTTGGATAAAATGTGCTATAGGGGGTTCTCTTAGCGGCGTCCTCGGTCGAAGTTTGTACCCGAACCACGGTAAAATGTTCTGTTATTATAACGATTATTTTGGAAAAGATGTCCAGCGTATTGTAAATTAGTATTATCATAAGTGACATTTTTATTAGAATCTATTGCAGCTTCCTGAGATTCAGAATTGCCATACCCTAACGGAGCTTGAACAGTGTTGACCGTCAAACTCTCAATCATGGAAACCATGTTTTTAAGTTGTTGTACTGTGGTAGGGGGTTGAAGACCTGCAAAAGCTGCCCTAGTATGAGGGTTGAGACCGGTAAAAATAGTTGTAAAAATCTCGCCATCACTTATTTCTGGTCCAAGAATTTGGAAAATGCTAACAATGTCAGTAAGATAATCAGCATAAGGTTCTGACAGTCGTTGTTGTCTATACATGAGTTTAGACTGAATGTCTCTAATGGCCCTAGATGAGAAGAAGGTAAACCTAATTGTCTGCAGAGCATTCGGCCAGGTAGAGTCAGCACTCACGAGACCCATCCACACATCACGAAGTCTGCCTTCAGTGCGTGCCACAGCGTTTAATAGAATAGTTTTATCTGAACCTAAATTTAACTCTACTATTTTTTGGATTTTTACGAGAAATTCTGTTAGCTGAAATAAATCTGTACCAGAAGTAACGGGTACCTCTCTAAGCATATCCCGCAAAATGTTAGGGAATGAGACATCGTCCCTGTTATATGGCCTATTTTGGGTTGCAATTTCTTGGGCTAACCGTCTTAGCAGTCGCTTCAATAGCATTTAAGGTCATTGTATGCAGACTCTTCACTAAACCACCAAGATCCACCGGCACTACAGGGGGCAGCACAGTACAAGTTCCTACTTCGTCCTGTTTTAAACTGGGATTATCCACTAAATCATCCGTTACGGGTACCCTTGGTTCATCCGCAGATTCCTCCAAGTCACTCACGACCCCTTCGCTAGACCGAGCCACAAATTCACTTAGCTGCACACGCATGGCATCAAGCTTATCCTTGGGTTTAATTCCCCATAGCTTGCATTGTTCGCGGGCTTCCTCAATAGTCAACTTTTTAATCCAAGACACAGTCTTTGGAACATTATTTAAATCGAAGAACTTCATCTCGTAAAAGGTTCAATAATCAACAATAAATAAACACAAATCACAACAAACAAGTTAAACAATAAATTAATCAAGGACACATGAGAGCGTGGACAGATATTCCACACAAACTAGAGAGCAGTAAAAAAAAAATTCAGAAAAACATTAGGGCAATTTTACTGTGGTGTGTGAAAAAGTACAAGTTGTAAAAAAAACTATTATAAATTTATAGTATTACAAATAAATAAAAGCATATAGTACATTTCCTTATTATTACCATGAAACCAAATTCCAGTATCACCAACAGGTGAAGGCAGAAAATACAACAAGTTTGGCTTTCAGAACAAAAAAAAAGTCGGTTGCCATCAGTCGGGGGTAGACTCAATTTGTTTCCTCTCAAAAGGTTGAGAAAGTTCAAAGTATTCAAAAAAACCTAACAACACCTTTCAAAACCTAAAAGAATAAGAGAGGGAAACAAAGTAAACAAAAATTAATCAAAAGCAAGAGCAACTGTACCGTAGAAGAGCAAAAAAAAATATATATGTGGAGCGAGTCGTAAAGTAGCGCTACCGGTAACTACTACATAAAGTTCAACAAGGCCCAAGTGAACAAGACACAAGCCTAAATAGTAAACTCTCCCTTAAAATTGTAAATAATTTAGAACACCCCCAAAAAAAAATCTCTTTTGAGGCCAAGAATCCAAAAAAAAACCCCAGTGAAAAATTAAAAATTAAGAAATTAAAGACCAAAGGAAAAAAAAATTATTTAACCACTTAAGGCTTAAATTAGGCTAAACTGAAATTTAGGTAAGTTAAACACCCGAAGCTGAATCAAGCAAGCTGACATATCAATCAATCCAAAGAGTCCACTAGGGTTTGGTATATTATAAAATAGTGAACCCTCAAGGTGGCAAACTATAGTTTTAAAAGTTTGTAAAAGAAAGGATGTTTCAACATTTTGGAAAGAAAGTTTAGTTTTGTAAGTAATTAAATCACTTATATGTATGTCAGCACGTCAAATCCAACCCCAAGCTGCAACTTCATAAAAATTACAAAACAAGCCTAGGCCTATGTTACTTTCAATACTAGTTGAAACTAAAGGTGTACTCCATATTAACTTTAACTGTTTTAATTTAAACAGGCACTAGTCAAAAGAATCAAAGGGCTTTTAATAAAAGACTATGAAAGAATTATTATTTTTACAATAACATTAAAGTTTTGAAGAAGGTTTTAGAAAAAAAATTGCAAACTGTTAGACTAAATCAACCCCTTAAGCTTGAACTGCCCCGAACAATCAAATAGCATAGGCCTACATAAAAGTTTGACATGTTTCTAAGTAGAAAAATTATCAGATAAATTTAACAGTAACACTTCACTTACCTTGTGTATAGACTAAGATTAATTAACAAAATTGTGTAAGACTCGAATAAATTCAACGCAGTAGACAAAATCATCAAATTAGAGCTATTAAAAATTTAAACTCTTATCAACTTAAAACATGTACAAGTGGAGTAAATCCGCTGGAAGAATAAATAAATAACTAAATAATTAATTAAATCCTAGAATAACAACAATTAATTGCATTTGGAACTAAGGGTAGGTGTGGAAAGGTTAAAAATTTTAATTAAATCAGATGTAGAGATGAAATATCAGAAGGAAAGCAAGTTATATAAAAAAGAACACTTTTAATTATAAGCCAACCCAAAGTAAATAATCTGGTGAAACTGAATGGGGGTTTCAAATATTAACCAGAAAGCTAAGAACTTTAAAAACAAAAGGTAGGCTATACATAGGCGGCAGTACAATACGCAGTCACCAACAGCATCTATGAAATCCTTCGACTTTACTTGCACAGATCTGAGCCAAAGTTTAAATTAATATACTAAAAGGTGCTAATTAAAGTTTAGAAAGCACAAGTAATTAAGTACCAGGTATGTTTAAGGCAACAGGCTACACTGTAGGTGAAAGTAAAAGTTAGGTTAAGAGTTAACTTGGTGAGAGAAAAAAAAAATTATTAAAATTGGTTTAAAGTAAAATTTTAAGCTAGAAAAAATCAACCAAATACCTATGCCTAAATAATTAGTGAGAATAAGTTACTAAAGTTTAAGAAATACTGCCACTCACATGTTCAATTATTACACAACTAGGCTTAGGTAGCAGTTGGTTGCAAGAACTGCTTGGCTCAGACTTGCACATTAAAAACAAGCTACTTCGAAAAAGTTTAACATTTTGAGTAAAAAAGGCAGTGTAAGGAAAATTTAGAAAACTAAAAAAATTTAGAAAAACGTCTACCCCTTTAAAAAAACTTAAAACTAGGACTTAGCTCTCATAGCTGTGTAGAATTCCTCCGCTCCCACCGGCAAGCCTAGCCTTCCATTTCAAACCACGCTCTGCTACCAATATGCGACGATATTCGAAAACTGAATTTGGAAAGACTGGGTCCTAAATAATAAACGAGGTCGTGAAACGTTGATTGGAAGGTAGGCATACAATATTAACACCAAAACACCGTGCCGGTTCGTAGAGGGAGCGGGCAGCCAGCTTTGATTTTGTAACTCCGACCACAGAAAAACTCCAAGATGTCCTTGCCCTATCGAAGTCAGAAGAGAAGAGGACAAGAAACCTAATTCCCGATATCTAGAAAACCTGAAAATACTAGAACCAATCAAAAAGCCAGAAAGCCACAGAAACATCTAGAAAGAGAACAACCATCTGGTAAAACAGATCGCTCGACCAGCTGTAAGGAAACAGCTCCCGGTCCGTCCAAAGACCAACAAAATAAAGTGGCAAACGCCACAACTACAGGTAAAGCTTTGCTTATTACCTCTCCAATATTAGAATACAATAGTTCTGATTAAGATACTTTTCTGAGAGGTGTATAGACTTATAAGAACTTATATTCTCAAATATATTCAATATAAATCTGTATTCAAGACTAATTATAATGAAAATTCTAAATCCCAATGAATTACATACACATCGGAGTTATTCAAGACTTGTAAAAAATTTACTACTAAAGTTGTTTATTGATTTTTAACAGTAAAATTTATTATTACATACGGTAAGTGGGCACTAACTTTTTAGCTTATTAATTTACAACCTAAAGCATGGTATGATACAATGTTTCTGGTTTACACCGAGTTTGCACAATTAAGGCTTTACAATGTTTAGACGTCCCTGTGGAGAACTATATTTAGTCAATAAATCTTAAAGTGCAAAATGTTTATCCAAAAGAATATTTTTAATTAAAATATTGTCTGCTGACTATTACTACACATATCGGTTAGTTGCAATAGTTCAGATGGTACTGATAAGATGGTATATATAATACCCCTATATAGATAGGTATATGGTATTGCAGTTTATAAAATGTGATTATCTTAGTTAAATAGTTAACCTGTATCAGTTAGCTAAGTATTATTCCTTAAATATGTTATTACAAGAAACGTATATGGTACAAGTTAGTATTGAAACAAATATTCATTTAGCTGCAAATAATTTCATTCAACTCATTAAAATATTATGTAATAACTGGGTTGTACATTATACAGGGTGTACATAAAGTCCTGCACGGGTATAATATTTTCTGAACGATACCAGATAAATAAATAAGATTTGGTACATCAATACTACACCTAAAAATCTACTTTTTGAAGGAACTATCAGTTTTCTGTAATATTATGGGGACGTCCCGCAAGGAGTCAGAAGGAAATCTTAAATAGGAGCATAGGTCAATATGGACATCATTTTAAAGGGCTTGTCTAGCAGAGTTTAATGCCGCAGACCGCACTCAAAAAGATTGATCCAGTACAAAATGGCGGCTTTTCAAAGATTTTACTTGGTTACATTTTATTAGTAGTCATAACCCCAGTAAAGCAAAACTGCAAACCAAACAAATACTGCAGCTAACTACTACATTATGCTGGTCAGTTGTACAGAAGTGAATTATGACATTAGTTATCCTCAAGGGTTACAAATTTGGTCCTAATATATTGATAACGGGGAAAACCTGATAACAGTAACAATTAGAAATCTCAGCGACCTATAACGATCGGAAACACTTCCTGTTTTCATAAAGTGTTGAACAGTTCTCCCTACAGTTGTTCTAGAAATTGGCTGCCTCTCGTGAAAGTAGTTATTAAATAAATGGCATGCTTCTTCGTGTGATCGTCTGTTATTTCCCCAACCAACCATCATAAAAGTGTTATACGTTCACGTTCGTCAAGCGACATAGTGTAGTTGAAGAACTACAAGCAATACGACAAACTCTTTTGTACTAAAGCTGTACCAACGCCGAGCGTGGCTGCTGCTTGGGACAGGTGACCGCTGAGCGATCCTGTCCTTGCAAGCGGCCCGCCTGCCCGGCCATTGGTGGTGGTTCGGAAGTCACCTTTAAGCCGTTGGTCCCCAGGTTAAGTGTTAGAGAGGGCTTCTTAGCCCTAACTTCGCCTGGTAAAATAAGACATTCTTTACTTTACTGATAAAATGGATGGACAGCACTACTAAAACAAGAAACTAGAATAGCCTACTATGAATAGACTGGCTAATAGGAAAGTCCTAACTGCGACCCAAAGATAAGAGATTTCTAATTGTTACTGTTATCAGGTTTTCCCCGTTATCAATATATTAGGACCAAATTTATAACCCTTGAGGATAACTAATGTCATAATTCACTTCTGTACAACTGACCAGCATAATGTAGTGGTTAGCTGCAGTATTTGTTTGGTTGCAGTTTTGCTTTACTGGGGTTATGGCTACTAATAAAAATGTAACCAAGTAAAATCTTTGAACAGCCACCATTTTGTACTGGATCAATCTTTTTGAGTGCGGTTTGCGGCATTAAACTCTGCTAGACAAGCCCTTTAAAATGATGTCCATATTGACCTATGCTCCTATTTAAGATTTCCTTCTGACTCCTTGCGGGACGTCCCCATGATATTACAGAAAACTGATAGTTCCTTCAAAAAGTAGATTTTTAGGTGTAGTATTGATGTACCAAATCTTGTTTATTTATCTGTTATCATTCAGAAAATATTATACCCCGTGCAGGACTTTATGTACACCCTGTATAATAAAAGTATTCATATAACCAGATATAAGTAAAGTATGTTTGTAATAGTATTACAAATGCATATTCAAGCAAACTGAAATGATTTTTGTTACCAGAACCACGTAACATAAACGCGCAGGGGATCAACCATTCAGAGGAACCGGATGTGGTGCATTGTTGTTGTCTCGTGGTCTAAAGGTCAAATCCGGTATGTTTGTAGTTCAATAACAATATAAAAATTAATTATTCATAATTTTTGAGATCATACTCGTTTCACAATACATTAGGACTTTCAATTTGTTTCGAAGTTAACAGATACATATAGTAAATAACCTAATTTAATATAATAAGTAATAAACTAGGAATTTATAATATCTCGAGCTCAGAAAATTTTAATACAAGAGCAAAACTACATAAATTAGGTTTTGAACACATATTTTCTTATTTATTATAACTGGAATAGCTGTTGTACATATGCAACTTGTTTTATTTCTCTGTAAGTGATTAGAGACTACAAAATGAACCCATTTTATTATAGGACATCGTTGCCCACTTTCTTATAGACTCAATATACTTTTCTATATTAAGGCCCTACCTATTTGTAATAATTTGTTTCGAATTATTAAATTTATATCATCTTAAAATGTTAGGTCAGCAATTAATATTTACAAATGCAGTATTTCTACTCATAGTAATATTTTCACGTAAAAGCGTTATTTAGTTTAATACCGTAGGACGGATATCGGGTAAACCGCTTTGAGAGTTAATCGCAGCAATTTTTCTCGTCTGATGGACCACGTATATCGACTAGCTCATCATTCTCTCATTGTACTCGGAAATATGAACTGAATAAAGCTAGTACATAAACGAATAGCCTATGTTCTACTAATCCAATACATTAATCATTGAACGTCTATAGGAATAAATAGAGAAAGTTATGTTAATTCTGCTATATTTAACTTGCATCACTAGTTATAAAACGTTGCAAAGTAAGTTATTTTAATGAAGCTTTATATTCAAAATAGTTTCAAATAAGTATAAGAAGTGTATTTTCACAAGAGTGAAAACCTTTCCGTGGTACACGTAGACATCACTAACACTGAAATGAACAAATAGTTGGCCCGTGCTGTCCTGATCAACAATAGAGTATGAAACAGTCCGTCCTTGTATACACGACCGAGCCTGTAACAAGTGGACCTTCAGTACACTGGCATGATAACACTGCAACTCTCTCTCTCTCTCTCTCTCTCTCTCTCTCTCTCTCTCTCTCGTGTAATTAGCACAATAACACTACACGAATTTATACTCTACCTAAAACTGTATAATATGGAAAGTTAAACGTTCGCATCACTTACAATAATTTTCAGTAAGAAAATTGTAGATCAAACAGGAGGCTGGTAATATTACAGAAAGTAACAATTAGTTGGCCCGTGCTGACGTGATCAACAATAGAGTATGAAACAGTCCGTCCTTGTATACACGACCGAGCCTGTAACAAGTGGACCTTCAGTACACTGGCATGATAACACTGCAACTCTCTCTCTCTCTCTCTCTCTCTCTCTCTCTCTCTCTCTCTCTCTCTCTCTCTCTCTCTACTCTCTCTCTCTCTCTCTCTCTCTCTCTCTCTCTCTCTCTCTCTCTCTCTCTCTCGTGTAATTAGCACAATAACACTACACGAATTTATACTCTACCTAAAACTGTATAATATGGAAAGTTAAACGTTCGCATCACTTACAATAATTTCAGTAAGAAAATTGTAGATCAAACAGGAGGCTGGTAATATTACAGAAAGTAACAATTAGTTGGCCCGTGCTGACGTGATGAACAATAGAGTATGAAACAGTCCGTCCTTGTATACACGACCGAGCCTGTAACAAGTGGACCTTCAGTACACTTCCATGTTAACACTGCAACTTTGGTCATTATAACTTCTACTCTCTCTCACGTGTAATTGGCACAATAGCATTACACGAGTTTATACTCCACATAATATAATGTAGAATGTTATACGTAAAGTCACAATGATTTCAAATTGTCAGTCCCATGTAGACTAATAATACACACAGGACCCTTAACTTAGTTTGAGAGTTTGTGCTTAAAAAGCCACGTGGCAATTTGTGTCATTTAGAACAGTATAGGATAGAAGAAAAAACCTGAATTCGATTGTAACTTTTCTCAGATAATTTCTGATTGTCAGATTATGAAGTGTCTTAGGTTGACTGTACATATATTTAATTATTAGGTCAAATATTTTACAGTATATATATATATATATATATATATATATATATATGTATATAACTGCACTTGTAATATGTGGTGCTACTTTTGTTCAAAAAAGTTTACTACACTTTAGCTTTTTTATAAAAGATCCTATAAAATTTTTCATATCATATACAATAAACGGTAAATACTATTTTTGTACAAATATCTTATAGTTTTTTATGTCCAATAGCTACACCTAATTAGTTGTGGGACAAAACAGATTTTTACTATATTCATGATTTCGAAATTACAGTTAAAAATTTGTCACTTTTCTAAAATACAAAACGAAAATTACAATATAGTGTCTATAAATAATGTTTCTGTTTTATGTTCTATCATACATACAGTGGTGTATTTAAGTCTAACTACAATAAATATTTTCAACTAGATTACGTGTGCTAAGTTCCCCTCATATTGGTGTAAAGATATCCAGCATTATCATTTCAATTCTAAAAACTAACTGAATTGGGAAATACTGTGTTCGATTTATTATTCTAGGTGTATGATTTGTATGAAAGTGGTTTATCGTTGTTAATTTTCATACGTGCGTAACCTAGACGTTTCGGACACTGGTCTATCTTCCTATTCAGGTGTCAAACTTACAACATAAGATAAAGCCTGCTTAGAAACATAGACCTAAAATATCTGAATCTATATAGGTAAGTGCTTATATATTTGTTGATCCTGATATCTCCCTCAAGTAAACGTCACTAATTTATTTGTATCCCTAATGATTAATGGAACATAAGTTTTGATTATTTAATTTGATTCTTGAGGATATTTAGAAGAATTAACTACTAGTTGAATTGACAATGTAAGGAAGTCATCTTAAGGAAACAGAAGAATTATTGCGACCGTGCTTTATGCCAGTTATGTGGGGATTCATCTAAAAAATTTAAAACACTACTTTCATTTCATTTATCAATTTTATCAAACCAAATAAACTATGGCACATACTTAAATAAAATTAGGATATAATAGATAGTAAAAATAATAAGTAAAATGTTTTACTCATCATTGCAGCATGGAGCGCTTGTATTTTGATGGCGAGAGGTCGCAAATGAAAAATATTTTGGCAAATTCTAATTAAAATGAGTCCTTGTTTTTTCTCCAACGGTTTAGATCCAGAAGTTGCATAAGGGTATTAAAATTTCACCCGACCCTTGATAATGGAATGACGTAAGGTTTGTCTGGATCTAAAACGCAATGAGAGGAATACTCATAGCCCAATAATTTAATTGGTTACAGAAGTAGTGTAGACTGAAAAGCGATGAGGATAAAAAATATTGTAGGGCACTTTCATCCTGTGCTGTTCGATATGACCACCCAAGCGCACCTGTTATATTTGTTGTTAACAGGTGAAACCTCTATTTCATTGTATAAGAACCTGTACTATTGCATCGGGTGGTGAAAAACGAACCCCCCTACATTGAACATCAGAGTTCAAGTTTATTTTAAATGACCCCAAATAGTAAGGAAATTGAATTGCCTACAGGTTGAGGTTTTTTTTCAATTATGGATACATTAAAATTTACTAAATATTTATTGGCTTCTGAATATTATCTTTACTTAAACATAAAATGGTTTCCTAACCATAAATATATGGTTTTCGATTTTTCGTGGAGCTTTTAGTTGAGTTATTGTATGTATTACCTAATGAGCATTTCTTACATACCTCTTCAAATGGGCTTGACCAGTCTATGTATTTTGTTATCAATTACCTTATCTTCTGAATAATACAAAATACATACTTCTGCTTTCAGTTTAGGGTTTTTCGTATATTGTAACATGAATATAAAGAAAAGTAGAATTTCACTATTAAAAATGACATCACTTAAGTGACTGATAGTTTTAGTAATTTAGTATTTTCTATAAAATATTTCAAAGAAAAAGTGTGAAAAGAAGTTTACTTCCTGGTATTTGCCTTAGAGATTGGCGCTAGGATGTAGTTCAATCTGGTTTCATTTGAACCCTTTGTGAGGCACTGATTGGGCAACAATGTCTTTGGTGAATTTAACTCTGACTCTCTCCTCTCGGTTTTATGTAGTGTTTATGTTACTTCGTGGAAATTAATGTTAGGTGATCAGGAATGGTGAAACCTACATTAAATTTAATGACCATATTTTACGAGATTTGTTTAATTTTCCATAGAGTAACGTACAGACTACAAATAAAGATTTTTAGTGCATTCAACTATTAACAAATTAAGCTCGCTTTTTTACAGGACAAACTGACAAAAAGCAATATTTAGATTGTTACTTAGCAAAAAGTGGATGAGTCTGGAATGTAAAAACGTTTTTCATTGACAAATAATTATATAAAACAAACAATTAGAAAATCATTAGATTATTGTTCTCTTGGCCTTTAAAAACTCTAAATGGCCTCCCTAAACCATGCCATGTCGTCCTCGGTTCGTTAATGCATAGCTCTTGTTAAAAAGGCTCCAGAGATTCGAGACGTGGAACATATGTCTATTTTGGTTCAAGAAATTACTGTATCTATTTTGGGAATAAAAGATCAGTGGGCATCAAAAAGCATCATTTTAGATTAATCGAAAAATAACAAAACGTTCAATTCAACGGTAATTTAGTTATTTTAAAACATATAATAACTCTAAGATAATAAAATATCAGTTGATTATGTCACATCTGAAAGTAATGATTAAAAGTCGAGGAAAATCTTCAATGAAAAAAATATCATGCTTATTAGATACCAAGGTTTTTGTACATATTTACTATTGAACTTGAAAATGAACTCCTTTTAATGTTGTCATTATTAAAAAGATCGGTACGTAAACTGCGTAATTGCATTAAAATAACGATGAATAAATGCTAATATATACACTAGATAATTATAAATGATCTAAAACCGAATAATAATAACACAAATAATGAGGCATGTATGCATACATTAATATTTCCATACTTTTATAAATTTGAATTGTGTGTTGTCTATATTATTATATAAGTTTAGAAAATCATAAGTTTTAATTTTACTAAACCCTTACGGTATTCTTTGAAAGTGTGATTTATTGCATCCTAATTCCTTTCATATTTTCGAAAACAACTATAAACTCTCCCAAAAAATGTAAGGCTCTTCAATATAAACATGGGTTTTCTAAAGCTATAAAATTTCATCTGGACTTGCAAAATTTGGTTTAATTGTTACATAATTTATGAAAAAACAAAACAAAAACAGTAAATCATGTTGTTTTAATACTCAATAAAAGGCAACATAAATTTAAGCCATTCAAAGTCAAGATCTATAATATGTTACAAATAATTTTAGTAATCTCTACTAGATATAACTAATCAATACGATTTAAAGAAGAAGAAGAGGAGAGGGAAGGCTCAAAGAGAAAACAACAGAAAGGACCAAGTAAATGTGTGCTTAAATTAATGTGGTGACATCTGAATCAGCTGTTCAGTCCATATACTTTGGGCACCATGCGTCACGTCTTGTAGGTCCACCCACCACCATTTCAAGACGTTTTAAATTCAGTCCAAAATTTAGAATATATAATTAAACAAATTTGTAATACATCTTGCCTTAGGTATAAAGAAGCTTACAACCTTCAATATTGTGGTTAAAATGTAACAAAATCCCCTACAGAACTAATGTTAAGTTATTGATTATAAAATAATATAGTTTTATTACAGTGGGTGTGTGTGTGGTACAAAGTCTACGTGTATGAATTCTATTAAACAATTTATATAAATAATTGAACTTAATTATTTCTGACAAACACTTTAAGTTTCGCGAATTACGCATGTTAATCACACATAAACTCAGGAGTTAGATTAAAAAAAAAAAAACAAAAGTTACTTTTTTATGACATTTTTATCAGCATATGAATTATATATAAGTCACAAATCATTGTCAATATTTACAGTACTGTAAGGGTTCTATGTAACAAGTGAATAAATAAAAGAATTACTTCAAACATGGTCCTTAGATTAAAAATCAAGATGTATTTTACACTTCTGGCCTTAGACTTTGTAAGAGAGATTTACAGCAACAGATCTCTTCTTCTCTTTGGAAAGTTCTGTAATAATGTAAGGAACAAAAATAAACAAAAGGAAATTAATTTGTGGAAATTGCTCAATAAATATTTGCATTATTTAGGAATTGATTTTTGTTTGTGAATGTTATTGTGATTTTAGAGAACATATCTGCAGTTAGATATGTTGTATAAACTCATGAGAATACCTAAATATCGGCTCCTTTGGTAAGAATTCACAATTTAAACTCACGTCTCACTGTGACCCGGATTTTTGTTCTCCGAATGTATTGAAATGGGGTACCTTAAGCTAGGATTTCAAAACGTAAGATTGCTAATTCACTGAGCGTCAAAAAGAACTAACAGATGCCCAATATTGCGATCCTGTGCATTATATTTCTTAATAGGTAAGTCCGAATAGTTTCAATCTTAAAATATATATTATTGTTACTTGGGCAACGCTTATACCTTATATTGTGTTTCGACGCCCTGGAAAACCTAATGTGATAAGCGGAGTTACCATTTTATTATATATATATAAAAAAAAACCTTGTATATCAGGTTATATTTATGCTATTATCCTGGGCAATAAGTAATTTATAGAGACTGTATGTGTATATATATATATATATATATATATATACACACATATATATATATATATATATATATATATATATATATATATATATATATATACATATACATATACACCCATGTGCTGCAATAAATCTAATGTTTTGTGTGATTACATTTTGGTACATAAATAAATAATGAATATATTTTTAAAATATTCTAGTTTAGCAATATCAATTTTACAGGCGGCAAGATTCGTTAGACTTCTCTTTCGTTGCATTTTCCAATTTAAGGAGCAATGAAATGGAGAATGAAAAGAAACAAGTTAATTTTACCACAAGTGAACTACTGCGTTAATTGGAAATTTGCAAGCCTAATTGCTATCTCGCTCAGCCTTCTTATATATTGGATTTAGTAATTAGAAAGCCTTGATGAAGATGAGATGTTTATTAAACGAATCGTTTTTAACTAAACGAAAGTTTTGATAACTTCTTAATTTAGTTATACTTTAACCAAAATTTAAATCATCGGTAAGTTAAGCTTATTGGCAATACTGTATGTTTCATAGAAATTTTTCTCTTTCAAGAAAAAAAACACTATATAGAAAACAGGAATAGGAGTTGTAGTAAACAAAATTTGCAGCAAACTGAGTTAGTGCAGTTGTTTTAGTGGTAGTACAAACTTATAAGAGCAGCAAATGTGTTACGAACTTAAATCCTAAAACACGACATGATTATAATGAATCATAGTTCCTCATATATTTGTACGGTAAACCGATACTCCGTGCTGAGAATAAACTGCAGTAGAATTCTCAATATAGCGATATTCACATCAATACTTCTAAACCTTACAGATTTTATGTGAAACGACAGTAACTATTGATCAATTAATTTGTAATCGAGATCTGCCAAAGGCATAATTTTGAGGTTCAGAAAATAATAACGTTTTATTTTATGTATGAAGGAAAATATGATGTAATGTATTAAATATTCTATTTTGTTACAAAAAATATGTAGCCGATGATTTTTGCTACATAATTAATAACGGTATTGTACTCGTTACGATTAAAGCCACTAAAATAACTAATAAATAAATTATATAAATTCACTGTTATTTACTACTCACTAATATTACCACATCTACACCCCATACTGTTAAAAGTTTCAAAGAAAGAAAGTAACACAAGACTCTAAATTAAAAATAAAATACTAAATAAAATTTGCATCCGTTTCTTTTGTGTAATATTACTTAGAAACTGTTTTGTTCTCCAATTATTAGTACTTTTGGCTTAACAATTCCGAATCTTTACTCTTACAATACTGAGAAGGATTAATAAAACTTTTTACAAACACACGTTTAGCGTCAGAAATGTTCGCTGTAAAACAGCTATACTAAAAAACTTCAAGAGGTTTGAAACAAACAACCAAAGTATCAAAAAATGGTCTAAACGTGCCTTTATCCATCTCTTATATTCGGTTCCAGTTGTAAATGTATTTAACATACCAGTTTGGCTAGTTGCCCTGATAAAGAAAATATGGACTGAGAAGCACAACTTCATCGGATTTTATATCCATGAATGGTATAAACTTCCAGTATTATGTATTTACATTTTGACATTTGAATTTGCCTTGTTGCCCAGATGAAGAAAATATATACACATTTGTTTTTCAAAACTATGGTCAAAAAGCGCCCAGTACAGACACTTGTTATCTACTTCTAGTCTAAGACATTTAAAGAGCCAGAGATGAGTTCTCCGTATTAAAATGATGAATATAACGGTAGCACATTCACCCGGCAAGTGAGAGATCAGGGTTCGAGTTCCAGCGGAGCAAGTAATTTTTGGGATTCAATGTTTATTTAAATTGTATATATATATATATATATATATATATATATATATATATACACGCACAAAGGCCTATATAGACCTGGGGGTAAATAAAACATACTAAATAACTCAAACTACAATTGCTGAAATAGGTGCTAAGCGGCAGGTAACTGCTAGGTGCTCATAAAGCATGTATTTCCAAAGCCCAATGAGTTGCTTGCGGTATAAGGCGAAAAGTGGAAAATGGCTTAACTAAGAGCATATAAAAATTTGGCTAAGTAATTATTTCATTATATAAGGTTCTGTGGCATAACAGTCTTCTTTTTTTCGAACCGTAGTCTGGGAAAAAATTTTTCGTTGAGGCTTGTTAGTGTCAATTCCTCTGATTCGATCTTGAGGTACGGTAAAATGTTGTCTCACAATTTCAAGAAGTCAACCAATATGGAGTGCCTCATCGATAAACACTAAAATCTTTGTTTATTTTTGGCGTGTTTCATAACTGCATTTAAATTTCTTTCCAATGCATTCAATGGTAAATTAGTCACAGGTTAAAATTTACAGTAACTTTGTTTTCTAATGAATCAGTGTACATTTAATATAAATAGCAATCAAATATTTAACCTTCTTTTGTATATTTTAGAAAAAAATTAACAGCTTTTTACTATCAGTTCGATTTGGATTTGGATAAACAGATCAAGATTGTTCTAAATTATAAAGTGTTCAGGGATAATTTTATGACATTTCTTTTTATAAAAACCAGAGTTCACCAAATATTAAAAAACAATGACTAACTGATGTACCCGTTTTCAAGATTGGTACTTAGCAACATATTTTGCAATTAAGTTTTATTTTGATTTGGGCACATGAATATTTATAATAAGCTACTACCGTTTCTTAGTAGCCAAAATTATAATTTTAAATTATTCATAGTAAAATATGTGAGAAATACATTTTAAATATAAAAAATTGCTTGTTAAAGGAATACCATAATAATTAATTAATTAATAATATCTTTAAGAAATACACTTCACTTTTACAACACTTTAACTCTCTAACCTTTATGAAATACTTGTAAAAATATTGTTTCTATAAGGAATTTTATTGTTTACTCTATTCTTGAAAAGTTGTGAGAAAATTAAAAATTAACAACAGTTGCTTAGTAATTAAAAGTTCATTCATAATATATTTTTTAGTTATGCCTGACTGCTTTTATAATCTACGAAAATACTACTCAAAATATTATTAATCACTCAAAAACATTGTTGATACGGTCGATCGAATTTCGTTTTTATGCAAGCTTGCCTTCTAGAGCTTTAGGATTGTGATTATGTGTTTTACGTTATAAATAGTTTAAAAGATAACATAGTAACTGTAAACCCACGTTTAAAGCAAAGGTTTACTCTTTATCATGGCATAGCTACGAGGCGCATAATATGGTAAGGTTAAGTGCGAGAAATACTGAACTCACAGCTGAAGCTTTATTCTTGATGTTGATTGTATATATGAAATTAAATTCACTGCTGCGATTTCCCTGAGAAACTAATAACATATTCTCGTTTATGGTAGTTGTTATCAAAATGGCTTAAAAATCGTTAAATAAGCTTATACCAGTGCTTAATAGTCTACTCAATAAAATTTTTACTGTTATAAATCATGCTTGAATGTAACTATGTGGTGTCAAGGATTTAAAAATCAATCTGTGTACAATTTAATTCATATCTTAATATTTTATAAACTTTTAAGAGAGTTATTGACTTAATCGGATAGATTAATATTTATGAATTGATAATAATAGGATTAGGAATAATATGTATTGCTCCAACTTTCCCAACTTCTCATAGATTTTTCAACAACATTTTGTACAAATTAATATTAACGATAATATGTTTTTAGCACAAATTTGGTTTTAAATATATAAATATATATATATATATATATATATATATATATATATATATATATATATATATAAAACATGACCACGCTTAATATTTGGAGATGTAAGTTTTATTATTTGTACAGTTACTATATAAAGTGGTGGAAGTAATATTATTTATACAATTATAAACATAACAAATATAGTTAAAATGTTAGAAATATATAAATTGTAGTTGTTAGAGAAATATACACAGAAATTCTATTTTGATAACTTAAATTTATTTAAATAAAACATTTCTGGAAGAGGAGGGGGTAATCAATAGGCAACTCATTATAATAAGAGTAGAATTAGTTGCATGAATAATATAATGTCCTAAGAGAGAATTAATCTAATTATCATTCGGAATTATTCCTATCACACGTTACATACGAATTGCTGATTGATGGAGGGAAGGGTAACAACTCTCTTTGCAAATGTGTTTGTACATCACAGGATGTAAAATTTGTTTTAGTTTCCCTTTGACGTCAATACAAGTGACGTCTCGTGATTGATGTGGCTCAGTTGCAGATCACCAGCCGTCTGACTCGTGCTGTCTCAGACACTCAACTACTTGAGCACCTCAGCTGTTTTAGTCTACGTGAAATATTCTATATGAAGAAGACCTCTGCTTAAATATGAAAAGTTATTTCTGAACAGTCAAAAGAGTAATTAGTTATGAACAACCACAGGTTTAATCTTATTCTTTCAATATTGTAAGTCTTATTTGGTTAGAGCGTCCTATTATTTAAATAACTATCTTGTGCAATAAAACCGTAATGTAGTATTTTATATCGTTCTCAGAATTATAATTTCAATGAGTAACTTTATATTCAAATGCTATCAGAATTAGATATATGTTACAAGCTGTATATTTATATCTTATTTTGATTGCTGTTAGTTTTTTTATACAACAATTGTATGGCTGTAAAAAAAACGTGTTTAAGGGTAAAACCTTCTGGAATTACCATTTCATTGTGAGAGAATATATAACGTATTATTTTTATAGTAATAAAATATAAAACAATTAATTATGCAACGTATTATAAGATATTATAAGTGGAAAAATTCTAAAAAAGGTTCAGGTTGGTCTGAAATTATGGGATAAAACAATTAGGAATGAAACTAATCGAAGCTTCGATTTGAGATCGCAAATGAAGTTTTCGTAGATAAAATTTAGAAATAAAATACTTGACCTTTCTATTAGGCTATTTCTATTAGTTTTGTGAATTTTGTCACCGATAGAATAAAGAACAAAAAGAAAAAATCTCAAATCAATAATTTTTTTGTACACGATAGCTTTAAGTTTAAAAGAAAGAGAACTTAGTTAACAGTTTTGGGTATGTGATTGTTCTTATTGCCCAAGGCAAGCCAGTCCGCCCTATGTGGTTCTCTGAGATGTCTCCAAACCCCTAAAACATATGTGTATTTTGATCGTTATCCTGGATATAACAATGATGTAGACTACCTGCTCAATCACATCATGATCGTTGTACTGGACTTATCATATGTTTTAGCCGTACATGACGTATTGTCCTGATATTTCTTTTTTTTTTCACATTACTCGGTACTGTGTGAAGTGAGTATATGTTTTTTGATATTCAAATTTGTTTGGTTTACGCTTGGCTTGGATATGCAAATTAAGAAGTGATTATTACTACCTTGAATGATAGATTTATTGGATTAAATTGGAGAATAAATATAAGATAAAATATAGGAAGTAGTATATTTTGAAACAAATTTACGAAACGGCAGTTGAAACTTCAAAAATGTATGTCTCTTATTTAATTTAGTCTAATCGTTAAAGTATATGAATACCTTTTATTACTAAATATATAATTTAATTGAAAGCATGTGTTTCAAAGAAGTATTTTTTCTATATTCTAATTTTTTTAAGAATATTGTAGGGTCATTACTTTTTTTATTGCTCTAACAATATCTGGGCTTAGTGTTATTGAAGCTTATCGCGTGAGAACCTTGATAAATATCATTTCTGTCCTTCTTTCCGTACTATATCTCAAAAATACCTGACTTGACTTTCTATTCAAGCAATATCAAGTAGATGATGGTCATTTTAATGTTACTCCTTCGGTTTTGGCACATTTTCTATTGCCCTTCTGGTTCCACTATGGCACGAGGAAATTACAGAACTAATAATTTATTTAACAAGCTTAATACAGTCATACGACAGTTTAACATGTGTGACTCACGTAAATAAAGCCGTTTAACTTAATTTAAGTTAGGAATTTTGTGCAATATTCGGCGTACAGTACTTCTACCTTAATAAATTGCATAATACAATGAAAACTCTCTCTACTAAGAGAATCGCATACAGCATTGTATTTATTGGTAGAATTAGTGTTAGTTCTGAATAAAACCTAAAACGTTCAATACGAAGTAATATGTTTCGAATACATCGTAATATTGTAATTATTAATTTAAAGCATGAATTTCACAGTTTCTTGTAAACAAATAAACCACTGTAATTTTATAATAATTAATAAATTCATAATTTATAAACCCCTTATTTTAATTTTATATTACTCCCTTGAAAATAAAATTCTCTCCCTATTATTTACCAAAACATTGTTTCAGTCCTATATTCTATCACAAACATTCCATAATCTAGTCCTGCATCCGTCTATAAACTTAAAAATTATTCATCCATGAGTGCTAAGAAGAGTATATGACTGCACACATATTTTATTCATAACTTTCTAAAATACTAGCTTACATGTCTGAACGTTCTTTGCTAAACGAAATATGTTTACCATACGTTTGCAATATTTAAATGACTTATTAGTTGTAAAAAGTAGCAAATTACATTTCCCTTACTAAATATATGATAACAACTTCAACGTTGCGAGAATTCCCATTTTATGCGGATGCTTCCGAATACGCGTGACGGGACTAATGTAAGCAAACAATGCTTATATGTCCCTTCATTAACGGTAAACTTTAATTAGCTGTCAGCGAGGCAAAAAGGGCACGCTACGTTCTTATAATGCAGTGTTCACTGCTTAGAATAACCGCTTCGCTAGTCAAACGTATAGTAATACATATTCTTTAAAGAAATTCTTAAACATGATATTGCATGTAAAAACTTCAGACTGATAAGTTATTGTACATAGTTATGTATAAATATCCTGATGATTTTACTAAGATTCTTTGGGCCTTTTAAATACACAAGTTAGGTTTCCAATGTGAACACTAACTTTTAACTTAAGTTATAGCAATTCATTCAATGCCGATAAAACTAAACAATTGAAGTTAATCCATCTTTTTACTGAAAATAAAACATAATAATAAATACTAAATGAAAATAATCTAAATAAAACAAAATCTATATATTGTGAGTAATAGTCCCCTAACATTAAACAAAGTATTGAACATTGCAATTTTCTCGCTGAAAGTATAATATTCTCTGTGATTTAATTTTGTTAGTGTTGTCGCTAGGATAATTAAAACTAATTATGGTTTATACTTTTTTAAGGTTATAACTTGCAATGGTGCACAATTGTAACAACATACTCCCTATAACTATTTTTATAAAATAATAGTAACAGTCACCCTCGTTATTAGAGTACAAGTAAAAATTTACTAATAGTTGAAGTACTTACTCTTCTTCAGAAAATTTATTATTTCCTATACTCAATATGTTTAATTGCTCAAGAAAATATTTAGGTATGTGCTGGATAACCTATTTATTTAAAAGAGAATTTATCAGATGGATATGACGAAAGTACGATATCTATAATAGTAAGACTTACCCTGTTTTGTGACATGAAATTTACAGTGAAATGAATAAAATGAAAATAGTGACTATTATCTGAATTTTTCGGGTCACATATAGTCGAAACATTTATGAAATATTAAAATCTTGACTCAATAAATCTGTATAAGTGAGCGAAAGCACTGAGTTTCTTCTTCAAATTTAAGATTATTTGTTATAATAATTGTATGTAAGGAATCACATTATTCGTATCACTTAATTTATTTTTAATATATTATTTTGTTCTATTACTGTTTTATTAAAAGTAGGTTACCTAGAAATGCCTACGTAGTGCTAGCATTACTTTTATCAGAGTGACTAATTCTTTATAATGTGCAAAGAACTCAATTTAGATCTAAAAAGCAGTGTTGGATATCAAACCAAAGCTGTTCTGGGGATGAAAAGTATGTTCCTGAAATCTGGAAAAATTATTTATCCTACATAAAGTAATAAATTTGTATTAGGTATTATTATTATTCCGTTGTACATCGACTATTTCTAATGTTCAACTGACAAAACAAAACAATTTTATCAAATAAAATTGTTCATTTAAACATTTTGATGTTAAAAAAAACATTTAGTTATTAGAATATTGTAATATGATAAAACGTAAAAGGGAAGTTTAATTTGCCTAAATAAAGACCAGTATTACACATTGCTGTCAATATGTAACTTTAAAACCAGCTATATACATTTTGTGATGCAGAGAAATGAGGGATTTGAAAAAAACATTAACTCCTAATACAAAAACTTACTATAAATTTTGATATTGCTACTATTGCTAATTTATCTTCAATTTATACATTTTTATCATATCCTACATTTAGGAAGCGTGTAAAATTCTTTATAAACATATATCAAATCTATAATCCAACTTTTAAAGAAACTTTATGGACTATATATTTAAAGAATAATACAAAAATACTCCTAGAGCATAGTTTCATGTTAGATACTGTGAACTATTTACACAAGCTTAAGTTGAGTAAATCCTATAATTTCAACTGGTCTTCCTCTTACAATACATACATACGGGTTGCTATTCATACCACATATAAGTGAGTCATGAGTAATTTTACACTCATTAGTTTATAAGCTATACAGATAAGTTAAGGTAAATCTAATAGTTACAGTCTCTAATCTATCAGCTTATTGGAGTAAACATAATACACGATGTGAACAAACAACTCAGTTCAGCACTTATCTCGTGTGAACAAGAGTGCTCAACTTGTCTTAGACGTAGGGAACTACGCTTTATATCTTTGGGGTTAAATATGTAGCCAGCGGGTGTGTCAAAGGGGTCCGTACCCCTCCCAAAAGTTTCAATTTCATCAATGACTTTTTTTTAAACTATCCTTATTATTATTAAATAATTATTTATTGCTGACTGTATTGGGTATACCGTATTCAGCATTACTGAAAGATCTTTCTCAACGTTGAAATGGGTCAAGAACCTTTTAGGAACAAAATGGGGAATGAGAGATTGACTGCACTTACCTTACTTTCCCTCTGCTACGGGAAAATACCTGTCGTCTTGACCGTCCCCTGCTCACCAAAATATGTTTCTGGCTCTGTTCTTCTTTGGGATGATAATCGGATACTGTCAAATTGTGGTAGATGTTTCCATACTACCAAAGAGTATATTTATGTTTATATTTGCCCCTAGTTCCGATATACTGTTTTCATTCGTAAATAATTTACAATATATGTTAATATTTTCGAAAATGTTAATATCACAACACTTATGATCTAATACGGTAAGTACCCTATAGTAACATTAAATCCTGTGTATAAATCTTTGAGCTATATAAATTATTATATATATATATATAGGAAATGTATGCACATAAATTTTATAAATTAATTACTATTTACGATTTAAATATAGTTATTGTTTGATGATGTGAATTGATGTCATCGAGTTGAAAAAGTTCAATGAATATGCACTGCCTGAAATAGAATACAGAGTAATTTTATATTTCATCGATTTGTCTTTAACATTTCAACTTACATAATTTAACTTATAAATCCCTGGCAAACTGTGAAGATATCAAATAATGTACATATGTTTATGTAGTTTATGGATTTCATGGAATTATGCTTAATATATTGTTTTTTAAATCTGTATATTGGTAATACGCGTAAAACAAAATACATTGTTATCTACCTACCTATAATATTATGTTTCTCAATGCTAAATGTATCATATGTTTAGTTTTTATGTGTTTAGTGATTTTTATGACAGCATGTTAATTACAACATACTTAACATACATTTTTCCATAGTTAAAATTTTTTCATTGCTAAAAATAATAGAGGTTATTTCTAACTTTTAACTAGTAAAATAAAATACAGTACTGTTTCAATATTTCTATTAGTGAATGACTTCAATAAGCACTTTTGCATTAGAGATTAATGTTGTTTCAGCAGTTTATGTTTTTCTTCTAAAGTGGATAACTATGTCATAGGCAAATAAAAATAGGGCAATTTTAAATATTCAATTTAAAGGAACAATTATAATAAACGTTAATATCAACCCAACTTTCAAGATTGTATGTCTTAAACATTCCTTTATAAATAGCTTTCAATAGAGTGTTCTTATAAGTAAAGCTCATCGAGGCGCCTGTCCCTGTAGTAATAGCTGATATTTGTATTAAGTGTCTAGGGAAATATGTGAGTATCCTTATATTTTACCTCCACTTCTTTCTCTGCCAGGCGTTTTTATTCAGCCCACAACATGTTGACAAGCAAGTCACGTATTTTCACAATCTTATAATAATAATTTTGATTTTCCACATCTAGTTAAAGATATAAAAAAACATTTTATATTATTTTGATAGATTGTGAAGCATAAGGAAAAAACATTGCCTACACTAATATTTCATAAACACAGCTAACTAAGTAGCAATTTAATTTTTGTGATAATTGTCTGATAAACTAGTAGAAAGTTGATAATATTTATAGAGAAAAATGATATAAATACTTATTACTTTAATTCCATCACTATCTGAAATAGATTCGAGAGAAGGTATTTTTATAGTGAAATGCTTGAATAAAACAGTAATGTTAACTCAGTTACCGTGAGTCTTAATTTTCAAATTTCTAAACCTAAACATTGCCGTCAGCAATTATGATAAAAATATGTCGACCCATCTCCTAAAAACAAACTAACCAAGACGTCAGAGCGCATTTTGTGTTGTTCGAACAACGTAGAGGAGACATTTAAAAAAAAACGTGGGGGATTTCCTCTTTCCAAGTGTTTTGTTTTTTTGTGACTATAAACTGCAACAACTGTCTTACAACAATTAGTAAAAAACCAGAGTTAAATCCTGCGCTTGTAAATTTTTATATTCTACGTTTGTTAATACCATGTTTAACACACTTTTGAAAATTAAAATATCTACTTATTTATACGTAACCACGGTTAATTGTAAATTAATTTAGTGTATTTTCTAAATGTACGGGTAATTCTCTCAGTTATGAAGCATATATGATCTTCTTATTATTCCTAGGTCAGATACATTCCATACCAAACCCATTACCAACATCAACTAAGTCCTTATTAATACTACCAACTTCTTACGTATGAACTCTGGCATCTGCTGTTGGGACTAAAATCATTTAGAAATTATACAGATTAAAACAAAAATCATAGCAAACAGAAGATATTTATCTATGTATTTACATAGGACTGTTTTATAAATTGAAACTAAAAAGTTTTATTCGTTACTTAACATTAATTGGAAGAGGGGTAAAACTTAAGTATATGCCTCAAGTTGCATTCGAAAATGCTATGAATATCAGTATAAAGAAACATACGGTATGGATGTGTTCTGTAGTGTCCTCAAATAAACAAGAATGACTAAATCTTCGAACTTTGTAGCATATAGATATAACTTCTTTGGTTTCGTTTGAATTCGTGATATCATTTATTTACCTCTTCAGGATAAGAGAAATATAATTTAAGTGATATCCTCTAGTGCAAGTTTCTCATTAACACATAAATTGCATATTGCCTAAATTCATTCACAACATAGAACTGAATACAGCCTACGTCAGTAATACGAGTTAATAAGAAACACCGCAAGATCCGTAACATGTTTCTCTAAGGGTGCATGGTAAACTTAAAATCTATGGTTAATTTTAAGATGCTGACAGAGAGCAGGAACATTAAACAAATAGAAAAACATGTTTACATCCACCAATACAAAAAGTAATTGTGTCTGCATAGTTAGGGATAGGCTACAATAAAGCTCATCCAAATCCTATGATATGCACCATCGTCGAATTTGGTGCAATATTTATATGCATGAAGCCTAATGCTAAATTTATAGTCTGTAAATCTGTCATTTCACGAGATATTGTGCGGAGACTATCAGACAGAAAGACAAAGTTAAACTTTTTCAGCCCTTACAGCAGTAGGCTTCGCTAATGATCAGCCAAATGTATAGGTAAATATATGATCAAAGCAAATATTTATATTTTATAAAAGTAGTTTGTGTTTTCTGTTCTCAAGAATCTAATTTAGGTATATGGATTTAATAAAACTTCATCCAGTCACCTTCAGTAACTGAAAAAGCACTTCGACTAATTATGTCACTCTAGCAGAGGCAGTGGTCGCTTAGCAAAGAGGTATTTACCATGTTTTGGCAGCTTTGCCTACATGTCAGACGCAGCAGCATTGCTTCCCTGCAGCCAGATTGTTCTCTATCATTCGTTCTGTTATTGGCATATACAGGCAACCTATTTTAGCTTATTTTTACAGTAAGATCAACATTTCTTATATTATATTTCTTATAGTGTAACCTGGACAATACGATACATAATTTAATCTAGTAATACGTATATTTTTAAGCACTTTAAAAGATGTTTTAAAAGAGTAGACTATTTTATTATATACCATACAAATATGATGATAAATATACAAATAAAGAATGCTTTGATGACTTAAAAGTAATAGATTTAATAATGAGATTGTATTTTTAAAATATGTATTGGGTTATAAGGAGTACTAAAAATGCCCGATGAAAACTAACAAATGGTAAGCCTAACACAATACGGAAGGTAGACGTATATTAAACATTTCCCCTTTTTTTTGCCTGACAGGTGATGTTTCAGTTCTGAGACAGATACATTGTTACATTCATTGTTATTACTATTTCTGAGTGAAAACGCTGAGTAAAATATTCCAGACAGAGAAATACCATCTTATTGATTGCCTTGTTCTTTTATGTTCGTTATTAAAAAAGCTTATGAGTAGTGGATTGCACACGCTCTTTTCTAACAGAGTTTCTTATGTTTTATTCATTATTATTAAAACAAATTTATTACAATAATTCTTATAATACGAATAAACGTAATAACTGCGTAGATTAGAGCATTGTTTATTGATGATGCTGAGTCAATTTTCTCCATTGCCCTTGAATGTCTTTATGATTTTTCCACAATTGACAGAAAATTATTCAATTTTAAACTAGCAGTATCATATTTTTGCTACTGATATCTTTATAGATTAAAAAAAAACTTTATCCATCCACCTTTTTTAACTGAATAACCACTTCGCCTAATTATGTCACACTAGCAGAGGCAGTGGTCGCTTAGCAAAGAGGTATTTACCATGTTTTGGCAGGCTAGTAAATCTACTAATTAGTCAAGACAGGTCGATGTACTTCTTATAGGTTTCACATGTTATATAAAGTTACCTTCTCTCATCAGTGTTATGTATTGAAGAATGTTCCTTTCGAATTTGATAGGCTAATACGTTAGTAAATGTGAATAGGTAAAATAAATTTTAGGCTGCCTATAAGAATTAATCTCAACGGTAAGTAAACAAAATATTACGAATTTAAATAATAAAAATTTATTTATGAAGCATAGGCCTCAGGAATTATTGAACATAAATTATTATCAGCACAATTAAAAAGATTTTCCATGTTAAGCTTACCTGAACTGTTTTAAATTATAGCTATAGTCAATGTAATTTTATAAAACGGAAAAAATGAATTTAAAAAATATCAATATGGATTTAAATAGTTGTAAACTTTGTGTAATATTTGCAAAGTTCCAGTAAAATTTGAAAACCACAAGCCCGTGAGATTAAACTTCAATTGATAAAAAAGTATAATTTCTTAAATTTTCCGTAATTGATTATGGAAACCAGGGGCGTCTAATTGTATATAAAAGGTTTGTGATGATGTCTTTCTTAAAGTTCTAAGGCCCTATTGCGTGACCAGACGGTAAATGGTTTCATATATTAGAAAAAGTATCGTCTATTTCAAAATCGTATTGGTGTGTTGTATTTTTAAAAGATTTATCTCAATTTAAATTTAAAATAAATGCAAAAAATTTGTTGGGCTTTTAAAAATAACGGATGTGGTTCTGTTCATTGTTGAATAAGAATCTGATTAACTACAAGAATAGATATTTGTTATAACCATATTTTTATACTTTACTATTCTTTATAAAAACGAATAAATATGAAGAATGTTAGTTTCTTAAGTAAACCTCATGCGTGTAAAAACTTTAGATTTAAGGTGTTAAATGTGTTATTCTCAATATTATTAATATATTAATTTTATTTTAACCAAGTACAAAGGGGTATGTTCTGTACTGTGAAGAATATTCAGGTTAACCTTTTCAGTACGCGCGTTCTTGTAAAGGAAACACACAGTATTCAGTTGCAGGATGACTCAGAGAGTAAACGATCCTGTGGGAGCACGATGTAAGGGTGTGCTGTGAATTTTAAGTGAATAAAAACTGATAATTGAAACCCTGAGGACAAGTGACTCGTCAACAGTCTCTGCAAACTCTTCCTCATGTTTTGCTTTATAACACGTGTTGAATACATTGATATGTTTTACACTCTTTGAGAGATATATTTACTAGAAAGAAGAAATATATATCTAAAACACACACACACACACACACACACACACACACACACACACACACACACACACACACACACACACACACACACACATATATATATATAATGTCAGATTTAGTATTAAGTCACTATCTCCTTATCTTATAACTAAGTTGAATAAATTAATTTTAGGACTTATATCATACACGTTTAAAACAAACTTCTTAATTATAAAGTTGTGATTCAATATTTATTTGTTCAATAATTTTTTCTAAACTGTTCTGAGTTTAGTTTTTATGAATAAAAAATATAATTTTAGGAACCTTTTACGGGAAGTATTAAACGCGAAACTGGCAAATATAAGGACATATATAACTAATAGTTTGTTAGAACTATAGAAACATACATTTCTTTTGTTTTGTATATTACTTTCTCAAAACGCGTGAGGTCCATATATATATATATATATATATTATATATATATATATATATATATATATATATAATATATATATATATATATATATATTGTACGCCTCTCATAATTTGTTGATGTATTTTAGTTGTATAATATATATATATATATATATATATATATATATATATGTATATACAATATAATTACAACAAATTCTGTAAAAATTCAATTAATATTATGAGTTCGTAAATTTAGAATAAATCATTCTACTTATTAAAGTATGTTTTAAAACGTGTGAAAATATATTTCCAATGATATTTTATAAAATTGTTTTTGGTTTAGATTGTTTTGAGGCTAGTTCAATATATAAAAATACATAAACTGTACTACATTTTAATATATTTTCATATTTCTAAAGCCTATAAATTTAATTAAACAAAAGCTTTGTTCATATTCAAGTCCTTTCGTGACATCGGAGTTGCGGTTGTTGTATATTTCGTTTTAGTTTTTTTTTTATATGGAAACAGCAATGAAATCAACCATTATGCACTCATCAAAAGGTTCAGTTTTACTTTATAATATTTAAATGTAATAATTTATAAAATCAGTCCATACTATTGGTTTTAGGAATGCCTTTGATATGTCCATAAAGAGAGTAATAAAAATACATTTAGACAAATAACCTTGTCTCACCCGTCCAATGGCTATATTTTTATTAAGTTATACAAAATAGACTGTGGTTTGAATTTCTCGATTAGTAAGACTTAGTTTCAATTATTCGCATAATCTACTAATAATATTCACCACGTTTAATTTCATATTGCATTTTATTTTACATTTAAGTGACTACAATACTATGAAATGTATATCAAATATAAAAATATATGTCACTCTTTAACCAACCGTGGAGTAAATATATATTAGTTTTGTTCTTGTCAATCACTCTTCAAATTATTATTATTAAGAAAATTAAAAATTTCACTAAAGCAGGAAAGTTATGTTAAGTCTGATTTAATCTTGACTAATATAAACCTTCAATGGACTAAGGCAATATTATATTCAGAGCACTGAACCTCGCTGATTATTCAGGAACCATTTAACGCACTTGGGATCCGGTGCATCATTAATGACCTCGGCCCGCTTGATAACTTATCATCACTGTCAAGCTTCGTTGATTATTCAATCACAACATTCTGTATACATCTTTTCTATTATTCAGTCAACTTAGTGACCGATTATTCAAAATGTATCGTAAAATTATATATATATATATATATATATATATATATATATATATATATATATATATAAATTAGCACCTTCTATATCTCCGGCTTCCATTTAGCATTAATCCCAGAGAAACATGTTTATTCGTCCATAGACATTGAAATTCTCTGACCTTTTTTTTAAATTCTTGTCTGTGTAGTTTTTTAAAACATATTTCCTTAATACTTCCCATCTTTTACGTTTTCGCAGTGTGCTTGTTAAGCCAGTTTTATGCTTTTTTTATATAGCAATTTTCATTTCTATCCATATCTATCTTCAGTCCGACGTAGGTCGTATTTCTAACTAATGGCTTTCGTTACAGTTGAACTCCTTTGATATGACGTATAACAAGATATAAAAATTACTTGATTAGCATTTTATGCTGTAGTTCAATAAGCTCTTTAAAGATAATATAAGAGTTTTAAAATACTACGGGTCCAACTTTCAAAAAAAGGTATACATGATTTTCATGCAAATATAAAAAACAATTTTGGAATGGAATGTGTGATTCCACAATAGAGCTGCATTACACATTAAGCACAATAAAAAATTAGTGATCACTGCCTTAAAAGGTGAATACATTCAAATTTTGAAATGTAATGTTTTATTTTATTCTATTCAGTGTTATACATAGAACTATGGTTATTTTAATTACATTAAAAAAACGGTTTTGAAATATTTCAGAAAGTTGTTGATAAATCCACTGACAACTTCAATAAATTATGTTTACTTCACAAATGTGCTAAGCCCAGATGAGACAGATAGTCACTTTAAGACTAAGCACAAAATGATCTCTTTCATTCATCTATTTTATCTTTTATCTTCTTACTATGAACATAGCTGTTTCACTATAAATATTTTTCCAAGTATCTATCATTATTAACGGGTTTTGTCCCTGTTATATAAATAAACATTTACGTTGTTTAAATTAATAAATATGGACGGTATTTTTACCATACCATACGTACAACGTATCTAATCATTGTACTTACTAAAGGTAAATAACAGGTTTTCATAACTGTTTGCGATTTTTTGGATAAACTCTTGCTCAAGTAATAAACTGAATAGACCCATCCAGGATTCAGGGATACATTGGGATTCATGTTAAGGCTAAGAAGATTAGTCAATCATATTCGTACATGAAGGTCCAATTCATTATTATATTCAACACTGTGAAATTGCAGATTGGTGGAATAAAACGGATTTTACTTTATATGTTTGTGTTCAGTTTATGAATACACAAAAAACTAATAAGTGCAAAGAAAAATTTGTAATTTAATACTGTAACATGTCAGTTATTGGAATGCATTTTAAGTTATTACTGTATTATATATTAACCCTAATAACATTGTAAACGGGAAAGTATTTGGATTTTTGGATATTGTGGAACGGCATATTTATATTAGCAGAACGTACAAAAAAGGAGGTGCTGGGCATTAGCCTAATTTTAAAACAAGTAGAATTACACTTTTCATAAATAGAGTGATTGTTAAAGCAATTCACATTTTGGAGACTTATGAACCACAAATTAAATTCTATACACAAATGTATTGTTCTACATTAATCAAAATGTTTAGCATAAATGTACTCAGAATACGTAACTAGTTTGTGTCAGTTAACCACAATGTTGCATGGCTTTGATAATGGACGACGATACTTTTTACAGCTTGTTCTTCTACTCCAAACAATTTTAAGTTTGACAGTGGAGGAAATATCATTCTGTGGATATTATAGTTTTCTGCTTAATATTCTCTAAACTGTAATTTTCTTGTAATAATTTTTTTGTAATAGTGGGAATGTGTGGTTGATTATAACAAGTACATGCGTTTGATATTTTCATCACTCATTAAGACAGCCAACCTTTTCGTACTTTTCACGTATTCTACGAAGACCATGATAGAAAGCATTATTTAAATCAACGGCTGATCTGTGGCGCAACGTTTAATTTCTTAAAAATGATGCGAAGAAAAATTAAGGCTACTTATTATATTGGACAAACATAAAGAACAATAAAAACACGATTTAAAGAGCATTTATCGCACACATAATATGAAAGAGTTAAAAAATCTGCTGTAGCCAAGCACTACATCCAATCAGGACACAGAACATCAATTAAAAATCTAAAATTATTAAAAGAAATAACAAAACCAATGGACTTACATGCTTGGGAAACATAAGTAAAGATAAACTCGTAAAAAATGAAGAGGGCCCTATTGAAAATTCGAGTTTTCTTTCTTCTCAATTTATTTTAAAATTACACCGTAGCCATATCTAATTTTCATCCTGGCTGAAATATTCCCAAAATCTTTGTATTTACATATTTACACCATATGGTATTTTAATTGTAATAAAAAACTATGTAAATATTTATATGTGGAGTCGCCTGATGAGGAAACGTTCAGTTTCAAAAAGGCTCGCAAGAATAATAAATAAATTGGAAATGTTATGTATTATTTACATTTATTAACATTTATTCTATTTCTCCTACAACAGTAAGGTGCTTAACACTAACATAATACAGTGCATTTACACAACAGTCAAAACAAAAGCATTGCTACTGACTTACTTACTGAGAGGTAAGTGAAAATGTGGTAGCATTCAGGTAATACCTCCTTTAAGGGGAAATAATACAATAATGATAAGAATGATGTGGGGTTTAAAAACTCATTATAATCATTTCTTGTTTTATACTTGCTTATCCCCCAATTTGCTCAGTCAGTTCTTAGTGACGCTATGGAAATAAACACAATTTATTTAATTAATGATGGGATATTATTTTATTGTTTTATTCTATATGTTTTAGCTTAGTTGTAGGTTACACTTTAAATGGAAAACAACATACAGTTTGAACGAAAATACTTTACTATTTATTACTTTCAGGAGATGGATATCGTAGGCCTATTGGCAAGGTTCAGTGAGCCATGATTTAATTAATCAAAAGGCACAATCTGGGGTATTTGCTGGGATATATTACACGGACGTGACTACTCTCCGACCAGCCATTCTCATTCCATAGAATCTCTTTTCTTAACTTTTTCTCTTCAATTAATAAACCAAGTTTGTGCTGAAAATATTACCAGTTTCGTAGGCCATCATCAAACGCAAAATACAATGAATATTGCATAACTCCATTTTTTAGGTTAACCATTTCATTATGAAGTTCAGGTTCATGCTGAAAGTTTTAAAAATTTACAAAACCCATACGCTTAATTGCCTTATAATTTATTATTCATCAACATGCGAGACATGATTGACATAGACCACATCGCCTAACTGATAATACAGTAAAGTTAATACAAACGGCACACCTAAACCGTTTGGGGTAAAACTAAAGTGTTTCAGCCCACAACAATTAGAGTGACTCTTTCCGCGGTAACGACTGTCGTAAATCGCGGCGTAGATAACCGCTCTAATAGCTGTCTCGCTTGGCAAAAATGTGATTCGTTGTTGCAAGTTCATGGGCCACGTGGCCAATGCCAATGCTATCGCGCATATCTACTGCAACTTCTAAAAGAAAACTTATGTTGTAAATTCGCTGACCCACTGTGTGTATAGCGTATAGTATAACTATATTACTTAAGGGTAACGCGCACTAGCACGGCCAAGACCAAGACCAAGACCACGACCAAGAACGTGCAGCCAAGACAACCTGAAATGATGTGGAGCAACGCGCACTTGTGAGACCAAGACACGACAGACGCAAGACAGACGCACGACCACAGCTGTACGCTCTGGCCGCACAGACCAAGCGCGAGACCAGCTTGACGTTGCGTCAGACTTCCATGAGTTTTTATAGAACAACGCGCACTGCCTACGGCCAGTCTGCGACCAGGAATAGTTGAGAGAGGTTGTGTGTGCGATTGAGTTGTTTATGATTTGTGAACAAGTTTAGTAGACAGTATTGTAAAATGGCAACAGAATCAGTGTTTGATACAGGAGGTAGGTAAAGGAAAGGCCTTGTTTGTGGGAATTTTCATCAGATGATTATGCCAATAGAATAATGAAGAAGGAAAAATGGAAAAAATAACATTGCTATTCGGTGGCGTTGTCTGTACAACAGTGGTTTTTTTTTTTTTTTTTTTTTACGGTACACGTACACGGCCACTGCTATTTCCTCGACAACCATTTTCAGACTGACTGTTGTCTGTTTAGTACATTACAAAACTGTCTTGGTCTTGGTCGAGGTTGTGGCCGTGCTGTTCCAGACCATTACTGGTCTTGGTCTTGGTCGTGGTCTTGGTCTTGGCCGTGCTAGTGCGCGTTTACCCTTAGGGTTAGATAAATTAATTAATCTACCAATACCAATATGTTGTATTATTTAGTTATATTAAAATTATATATCTTTTTAATTTTTTTCAAAATGATAGCGAACAGCTTTGTTTACTTTATTGGATTTAATAATAAGCTTTATTTTATTAATAGAGTACTTTCATTGTGGATACAATTTATTCCTTTAAAGTCATAGTGCAATAGACAATCTCAAAAAGATATTAAATGAAGCTTAATATTTTAGCATGTTAATGTTTGGTTTTTAACATATTTTCTTAAAACGAACAACGCAGATTGAGTGTTTAAATGAAGAGGGGAAGCACCATTCAAACGAAAAGATTGATGGAAGTCTAACATAAGGAATTGCTCCAAGAGATCCAATACACTTAGAAGCTTCCCCGTAGCTTGGGTTGAATAGCATTTTAGTTTGAATAAGTATTTTATTAATTAAAATGTCTTTAATAAACAAATAAAGTAACGACAATATATTTAAATTGTTATAGATCTCCTAATACGAATATTTTTCACCAATTTGTGATGCAAAATTATAAGCAGACACGCGGTGATGAATAAAATATTGTCTAACCAGTAATGTGAAACGATTTTGAAATATTTATGACATATTATAGTCTTGTAACGCATTGTACCCCAAACATTTGCAGTAAAATTATGCCATAGAAAAAATGTATTAAGCTTTTACTTTGGTTCCCGTAAGTGTAATTAATATAAATGTATGAGGGAATAGATATTAACAAATTTGAATGAAATAGGGTTCTTTCGATATGACGTAAAGTGACATACATCGTATTCTATGAGTTTTATGGGAAGCACCATTAATTGCCCCTATAAAATTCGTAGGTAACTTTCGTTATAATTATTTACGAAGGATAATTAGGTTTCTTACAAAAATTTTAAAACTTCTTAAATTTAACTTTTAATCTAATTTAACATCCTTGAAAGTACTATAAACATGCAAAATAATACCTCTCTTACAAAATATTTAATATTTTAAGAATAGGACTAAAAGCTCTGAATTGTTTGATAATTGAAAAAAAACCTTTTAGATACATTTTAAACGAGTATTTTTAAACACAATTATATTGTATAATAAGACAAATTTAAAATAGCAATACTATTGTTGGGTTAAGAGTAGATACTTTAAACTGGAACTACACGTTTATGCAGTTGCATATTTTAATAAAATGGGATAACTAACTCAATTTTGAGGTGTAAAATTGATTGCTTCATATAGTTTAAATTTATGGTGTGTCTGTAGTAAAGACGCGAATCTATCTTACTTGAAACATGGTGTAGTCTAACACGATTTATTTACCGAAAACAGATATACATTCATGTGTATAGAACTGCTGAGTCTGTAAGTCCGTTTAAGAAGAAAAACCAGCATAGACTTCCCTATAAATCAGTTAGATTCGATCCAAATGTGCAGGTTCCCGTAAAATAAAATACTAGTTACATTTAACATATTTGATTAGTAAATTAAGTCCGGTTATAGCGTGATTTCAATCAAAATATTACTAGCTGGAGTGTAGCTCTCCAAGATAAAAACAATGTATAAAATGAATAATCTACTGCATTTGTTGCTAAGCGGTTTCTGAAATAATTTGGAATAAATACCTTATAGTTCGCGACTGAAAAGAAGATTGATACTAATCACGTGTAGTGTAATGTTGCAAATCTGATTTCATTTTGATCTTGAAATCAAAGTCTGATTTCGATCACAAATGATTAATAAAAAACGACGCCCAAGGACGGCAAGCTGGGTTAAACCATTTCATCTGTAATTGTTATACAGGTAAAGGTTTTATACGAAATTGGTATCCAATTATAGAGCAGTAATCCAGAGTTTATATTGGAAATTTTTTGATTGTATAGGATAATGTTGGACGTCTAAGCCATAAGACTTTACCTAACAGCACTGGTGCATGTGTTTTTTTTATTAATGAAACGTTATATATAAATTTTTCTGATTTGTTCCTAAGTTCTAGATATAAATTATGTAAATTATATCCCAAAGAAATCATTGAATCGACCTAACTTTTGTGACTGTTTAGTTTTGGACGAGTCTCAATTTATTATACTTGACACTCGGTTAAACTGATTATATCTTAAATGATAATAAACATAATTTAAGCTAAAAAGTCCATGAAAAAATTACACATTGAATTTAATATAAAATTTGTGTATAGCTACTGTTCACAATCTTTCACAATACTATTGGTGCAGCGTCTGGAATCTCTAAAACATTAGAGTGTACTAATTGTTCATCTGCTGAGACAATTAAATACCTATTTCTCTATATTACAATGTATGTGTATTATATGTGTCCTCTGACGCGAAAAAAAACGATGTAAGGAGTTTCACTTTGAGCTCTTTCCCCAGAGTTCAGTATCGTTAAGGAGTAAGTCATGCATTTTAAGTCATCTTTCAAATTAGAATTGTAAATTTACCGCCAGAGTTTAATTTCTGTAATACATTTAGTGCAATACATAGTTCGAGTTTAAAAGGGAAGTAGTGATATTTTGTGGTTACATTACACATTAATATCAGTCTGTATATGAAACTTTCTACCTCAAATTCTTTAGTGTTACACCTGAAATTACACTACTTTATTTCTACTTTATTAAAATTATTACAATGATTAATTATTTACCAATATTTGCTCTTGTCTTGTAAAATCGGCAACAAGCTGAGTGGAAGTGATTATAAAATCTTAACTAGGGAACTACCATACATACCATGCACTCATAAATTCATATATGAAATAGTTTATTTTAACACCATACAAATAAATTTAGAATAAGCTTTTTATTGTTCACCTCAAACACTAGAATAAATATTATTTTGGAAGTTTATAATTTATAGATATAAAGAACAATAATATTTTCAAATTTTGACGTAGAATCCTAGTAGATTAAAAGGCGTCATTCCATCCATTTCACCATAAAAATCGAGGTGATGAACAATATTTAACATTAATTGTAGTTTATAGAACTCACATAATACATATTTTAACATTCGCTTATACATAAAAAATAAATAATAATAATAAAATAATAAAAATAATAATACAATAAATAACTATACATAAAATTAAAATCTTGTGGGAAATTTGCAATTTTAATTTCAAAGAGGACTGAAAATGCATGACCTACTCAGTAATAATACTGAACCTAGAGGAAATATAATATAAACAATTGTCAACGTTAAGTTTAATTTTTCAATTAGTTAGCGGGATGCTTCCATTGCTATTACTAGAAAAATGTCTTAAGAATTAGTTTACGATACTTTTAAAAAGCAATAAACAATTACTTTAAATATTTAAATTCTACAAATCTACATAAAAGAATCTTGAAAATACTTTTATTTACTTACACAATGGTTTATCTGTTTCGTTTTTAAATGTCTACTGTTTTTTTAAAACATAGTGAAAGAATATTCCTGTTCAAATAAATCATAAAACTATCCTAAAATCCTAAAATTTAAGTAAGGGTCGTTGGGGTTTATCCATTGTGGACTACTTAAAGAAATATAATTTTAATCTTCCACTTTCCTATACAGTTCTAGTCTCGATGTTTCAGTATCATTTGTCACCCAGTCGGTGTGTAGAAGCGGTACATCATTAACATGAATATGAAATTATTCGAGAACTGGTAACATTATCCATGTATATATGTATATAGTTTTATTATGAAGGATGACCGTTGAAATTGGCGAGGTTTCACTTAATTTTTACTTGAGGATGTGTAATCTTTGGCTAGATGAGGCTGATAGTAGAAGAACCACTCCAATTTCAAATTGGCACGAGAGAGAAATAGTGCCTCCTAATAGTGGATATCCAAAAGGATCTCGGCAGCGGGAGCCCAATTGCTCACCAACTTTTGTGTAAACAGAAAAATGTAAATGTAATAGAATGACTGTTATGCATGATAATCGCAGGTTCACTTCCACACCTATATTTGTCTTAAATAGCGTACTTCACAACACTGATTTTAGTTATAACTATTTGAAGCTATTCAAAAATTCTATGATCATAAAAGATTTGTAAAACCTAGATATCTATCCTAGGTTTTCTGGTAAAATTAGTATCCTTTGCCATAAACGCAAAGAACTCATGTCTTTTTAATAAAAAAATGTGTTTTTAATACAAATATAAAAATAGTTTAATGTTTTTAAGGTAGAAGTATACCATATTAAGTCCTTGTAGCAAGGTCTATGCAAACTTTAAAGCCTATAACACTTTTCGCTTTCGGGATATCCTTCCAAAAGATACATATATATATATATATATATATATATATATATATATATATATATATATATATATATACCTACACCAAAAAGAAAAAAGAAATTGGTACGTCTCCTTATAATAGGCTATTATTATCTTAATAGGCTTTCATTATTCTAAGTTAAATTCAATGGCTACATATGCACCATCCTCACCTTATTAAAGTGTATTAATAATAAAAATAAAAATTTACACACCAGACAGTTTATGTTGTATTTTTTTAATATTGTGTCTTCATATGTTAGTTAATATGTTACAGGATATAACCTTATATGCTTTTACTCAGTTTCTTTTAGAATTTACTTATTCTCCTGTTTTCATTGCGGTTATACATAATACCGATATATAACAGTAAGCCCAATTCTAAAAAGTGACATGAAATATCACCAAATTTAGTGGATTCTATAAAGAAAAGAAACATCATGCACAACTTCATGTCTGTAGAGTACTAGATTGTCAAATTATTGTGCGGGCAGGGAGACAGACATACACCCTTGCTTATGATGTCCCAACTACTGATAAAGCAAGGTAATATTAGTATTTTCTAAGCAGTTCATGTAAACACCACGTATATTTCTACTGAAATCTAAAACTGTCTTAAATGGTTAAATTCCGTTTAAATACCTAATACGGAATAGATTTAAATAAGAAGTGCTATTATTTCTATAACTGAAAATAAATCTTCATAAATTTGTTCTTATTAATGTATATATTTATGCAATATTTAAATGTTATACAGTTAATGTTTTGAAGCTGTGGTATATTTATCCATACACCAAAACTACTCTCATAATATTATTATAAATAATTACTTACAATTATTAAACTTTTTTGCAGTATTTATAATTAAACATAATCAACTTCACTTGCAAGTTAATTGAACCTACTTCTTCCTTTGTAATATTGTCCTTCAAACACCAGATTATAATGTATCAACTTAACCCTGATAAATGATAAAAAATGTATCAACCGTTAAATACTTTTTATGTTGTGTTCTTTACAAGTATGAAAGCTGCGATTCATTAGTAATATCAATTAAAAGACTAAATCATTTTTGATCTTGAAATAGTCGAATACTCAATTTTATTTATGTATGGTAACAAGAATTATGTGGTTTTTTTGTAACAAAATATACTGTGATTTTTGCGTTATTGATCTGAATAGAGTTTTATAAAACATATACAAGTTCAATTAGCTGGCTTAAAAGCTCTAGACTATAACTGTAGCTATTTTATATTTTCATCTTTACTTGTAATCTGGAAAGAGAGGAAAGGAACTACGATAAGAGGAAACGTTAAAACAAAAAAGTAGAAAGTTCTGAAAGGTTGTCGTGGCTTTTAATCCAAACAATAGTTACCTCAAGAGTAAGAAGCAATAGCACTTCTTAGTGCTTCGAAATAGCAAACTCTTAACTTGTCTCCTCAAGTGGAATAGACAACTTTTATTAGATAAAATTTAATACTTGAGCTTTAAGTGAAAACACTTATTGCATATCCTATTATACGCTTTTATTTTATTCATGTTATAAGATGTATTTATAATATAGCTCTTCTTGATGTACGATTGTTTATAATAAATTTCATGTAATGTTATCAGTGTGTATAAATGAATTAATCAGTTGAGACCTAAGTGATATTCATACCATATTAAGTACTGGTCGAAAAAAATTATCCCTTAATATTATATTTATTATTAAAGTAATTTAAAATTGACTGTGGATGAGTAATAGCCAAAAGAGTGAACATGGTTTCCCGCTAAAACACCAGTCTAAAGTGATTAGTTTGAGACAAATCACTGGCAAGCCTATTCATAATTGTATATGTAAACGGTCATGATTTTATACCAGACTGCCACATTTAGAAGTTTTTGACCTAGAGGCTAACGTAGATTTCATTTTCGTTATTAATTTGTTGTAAATCTTTTTATGGGTTACTTATGGGTTTATAGATACTTCCATGAGAATGTGAATTTTTACTATACAATAAATACAGTACCGAAGTTGTGCTTGAATAGACAGAGTAACTATTGCGTAACAAAGCACACCCAAAATAACCGTTAATTTTTATTTTCCCGATTTCGAAAAATAGGATTCCCCTTAGTATTTTCACTCCAATTATGGGAAGATTTACTTTTTTCCTACCACATTTAATGGTTTATTCTTGATACACTAATTCACCTTTAACTTTTACCAATGCTACTTCTATTGGGGGCTATATTGTTTCATTTATTTTCTCAACATGAATATCAGTGTGATCAATTTTCATCAAGACTGCTCTTGGGTTTCTTTATTATAACAATACATTATACAGATCTTCTCTAAAGGTCACGTGCACAATGCTAACTGGATTGCTGCAGATATCTTTCCTCATTAAGGGAGTTTATGATCACATTAGTTTATCGGACCAGCAAACCGTTTAGGATGTGCTTCTAAACAGCACTTAGACAGAATACCTTTTAAAATAACTATTTTTGCTGCTGAATTTTTCGAAATTAATGACATAATAATTCGTATTCTGATATCATAATTTTTTGTTACCCAAATACTCAAAAGTAATTTCTTAAATTACAACAGTCAACTCCAACATTTTATTAAACAATCAATGACATATAAGGTTTTTCTTCACACCCCCAAGTAACTTTACGTATTTTTGTAACGATTGAAACAAAAATATGAAATATGTAAATATAAGACAACGACATAAAATGTGTTTTTTTCTACAACATAAAAAGGAAAGTTATGATAAAAATCCAATTCATGTTCTTTCAAAATATACTAGAGATACGAAAACTTCTAAATATAGATAATATCATTCTAAAACCACCTTAACTGTTCAGTATTTTGGTAATGGTGTGAGTTGTAACATATGGATAAAGAATTTTAAAACGTTATTTTTCTGATTGCTAAACAATATATTCATCGGAATATGAGAGCTATATAAATATACTAGTGCATAAAAGGCCAAACAATTAAACAACTAAAGGAATAATGAAGTTAAATTCCGTACTAAAAAGTAGAAACAAGAGCTGTCAAGCCACATTCACAGGTCAAACTGTATAATTTATCGTATATTGCAAAATCTCTTTATATATTTAATGATTTAGCACGACAAAATAAAAAAAACTAAATACGAAACAATTTTTATAAAGTACAAAATGTGAAAGCGTTTATAATTTAAAATAACAATCACGTTGACGGACACCACCTGTTTATTGTATTGATAAACAACGTTAGTTAAATAATTTGTATTATAAATCATCAATTTCACTTGTAATTTTAATATGTCCAGTTTAACACTATGATTAAATATGACTTTGAATGTGATAATTAGATAATATTAGCTGAAATGTTAAATATTCAATTTCATTTGTAAATAGTCCCCATGAATCTTATACCTTACAATCAGTTTTATAAAATATAATTTACGCAATAGGTACTAACACGGTTCATAAATCGTTACTATTTTGTAATAAAGTTGTAAATAAGAATAATTTAATGCTCCCAATTTTAATGACAGAAACTACTAAAGGATAAATCCAAAATTAAGGGATTTTAAGGTATACCAATATATCTACCAAAAATTTTTATTTTTCAGCCTATAAAATGAGAATTGTACTCACACAAAATTAAGACCAGTTACCTGTACCAGTTCCTCGGTATAATACCAGTATAATATCACTCTATAAATATTTCCATTCATTTCCACATACACGATATTGAATCTTTCCTTTTGTAATTATGGACATGAGTGAGGTGAAGAAACACTTGCTAATTTTTAATATGCGACGGTAGAATTTAGGTTAACAGTTGTCTGCATTTGAGTGCCTCGCTACTGCCCATCTTGTGTTTATAGTTCTCTTCTCCACAGACAGATAGCAGTATAATATTACGGCGGTGACCGAATAAAAGTTTCAGTGCAGTTTTTATTTATTATGAAAAAAATAATCTGCAATAATGACAAAATAACAGCATATCTTATACGAAATCTTACGCATAATCTTTTTCAGAATATAATATGATCCTTGTAATTGAAATATCGTTAAATTGTTTTGTACAATGTCTTAATGGGCTTATTATTGATCTAATTAACTGTAAAATAATAATTGAGAATTTAAAATAAATTTACAATATATTAATGCAATATATTAAAGTTGCTATATGTTAGTTACAATAGCCGTAGTTTTTAGATGTTGTTTATAAGAAAATGCAATTTATGGTAAGTTTTGTTTATAACGAGAATATCAAAAACACAATAAAAACTGGTCCATAAGTGCTCATTGATAAACTAAGTTACTAATTACTAACCTACTAAAAATAAAGGAAAGATTTTAAGTAAATAAGATGAAACGTTTTTATTTCACACACACACAAAATAAAGTAAAATCAGCAATGACAATGTTATTATGAAAGAATAGTTTTAAGTCCATAAAATGGGTAAAATAATTCATAGGCACATAAGCAAACAGTGAAATTGACTCAGTTTTGACAGTTTGTATTGTGTCTTCAATATGTCCCCTGACTTTATAGTCTGTGAATATCATATATATTACATTTCTAAAATACTGTTAAAGAATGAATGAATTATTTAATTTCGTAATTTTTAATTTTCATATAGAAATATTTTCACTTTCGTAAAAGTAAACAATGCACATATTCTATGTGAATAACACGGAGAAATGAATTTAATGGAAATTTCATTTTTTTATGCAACGTGTCATAATATAAATAAATTAATCAACTAATTCCTTCAATGAGACCGTAATAGAATGGTAATTGATTCAGTTATAAAGCCATTTCACATTTAAAATAATAATAGCTTAAACAATATTTTAAAATACTTCAAGTAGATAAACTATTAAATTTTTTAACAGAAAATTACTTTAATAAATGTTTACACTAAAAAATCTCGGGGTCTAACAATATGTAAATATTGTTTTATTTCACTAAATTCCTCCTTATTCAATAATTAATATATTTTCTATTACGTGGTTTTGCAATCATATACTCTGATTAAGAGAAGAATGGAATGTCATATAACCATTTTTAAACAGTATCAAAGGACATCAATTAAAAAGTGATTCTCATTAAGAAGGGTGTGTATTATTATATAATTTTAGTTCTATAGCTTAATTTTCAGTTGAGAGCTTGCTATTAAAAAAGAAAACTTAACAGAAAAATCTCTTCGATCGAAAGTGAAACTTTATGTTTGATTTAACTACGAAAAATAATTAATATGTCCTTAATATGTTTACAGAATGGTTTTTTAATTTCACTGGATTATTAACATCGGGGGGATTGAGAGAATGTTTCCTCTAGGTAAATACAATTCCAGTCCACATTTATACGTGAAACTTGACACAGTGCACTTTAACTTCTGTATGAGCAGTAGAATTTCTTATATAATATAAATGAGGCAAATCAGCCTACAATATAATATCTAAATGTATTCTATGTTTCCGGATATTTGAAGATTTATGGAAGTATAAAAATATTACTATATAGATATTGGTAACAGTAAAACATAGTCTTGTTTCCTAACTGGCAAGTCAGTTGCTGGTTACGAAGAGGTGACATAATTTACAAAACCGAACAGACCCTAGTTACTCTCTGTCCCGCGTTTTCTGGGCAGTTTGACAGAGTAAATTTGTAAACAACTGTTTCCAATGAGCTTTTTTGTAGGTTATGAACATATGTAATGAAAGATAAATGAATTTTTTATCAGTACTACTCACTTCCTTCCAAAAAAAGCCTACTATTAAATTTGTAAAAAGATTCTAATTCAGTGTAAATATAATATTGTACATCCTAAACTTTTACTTGGATTTGTACACTTGGATGGATATTTATATTTAAAAATCATCAACAGTTTGAGCATTTAAATGGTTTCACATGAGGCAAATATTCCGTACATTAGTACTCAACTGTGAAAACAAATCTCATTGTTTTAAAGCACATTAATTAGTAATAACCACTACTAATAACAAACATTTGAATTACTCAAACTCAGGCATTTACTCAAACTTGGCCAGAATTCCAATTTAAGGCTCCTTATATATTATGATGTAAAGCATTAAGTAATTTTTTTTCAAAAAAAATACTTATTTAATTTATAGTTACGAAATATATTAATATTTATCTCTTATTGTTTATATTAGTAAAAGAATACTATTACAAATTGCATAAGGCAAATTTCGTTACTGTTATAATTAAATCACTTTATTTTTACAAGTAAATTTTATAGTTTTTTAACAGTTAGCAGACTTAGAAAGATGTATCTGGTGAAGTTGACTGAGTTTTTCAACAGAGTTTGAGAAAGTTGGGACCAGAACGTGCGGATCAGCCACAACTGAGTTCTGCCCGGCAGACACAGGGACTGAATTGCAAGAACTGATTTTTGTAGCCCTTCTCTAGTATCTGTGCTATTATAAAATACATTGGTATGGTAACGTCATTATTTAAACATCTTATCTTTAAATAATGTAATAATGAGTAGTACAAATTATCTTTGCAACAATTACTTAAGAAGAGAAAATAACTGCTCTGTATACGTTTTTCTGAGAAGAACCATACCTATTATTAGTCAGTATTACAAAAGCAATTAGCTCTTTACACTGGCATTGCCGTTTTTACTAACACTCATTAAATTATTGTAGATATTTATATTACACTACTTAAATGTTAAGCTTTTTTAGTATTAGGAAAAGTGATATTCACTACGATATAGAACCTTCCCAAATTTATAGAATCTACGAGAAAGTGGAGTAAACTTCCTATTTGATACTGCACCTATCTGTGTAACGTGTAATTCTTTTTCCAATACATGTTCACCATCGCTGTGAAATACGATTTAAATACATATAGAAATAATAAAATATCCAGTTACATTGTCCAAAAATTTACCCAAGGAGAGTAATAATAAGTAAATCATGGATGTCTCATATGTTGCGAATCTTCACCACTCCTACAAATTATGCTATAATTTGATGTTTGCTTTATTTAATTGAGTTCAGGGCGTTTTTTTGTAACAATCTGTTATTCAGCAATATCCTAATTCGATCTCACCCTGGTTTTGTGTTGCGTAATTATATTGTTGCGATTTATTGGTAATGTAGCCTACATTTATCTCCGTCTTAACCGGTTTATCGTTTACTAATTTATCTCTACATGAATAAAGTGTTTTCACTAGAAGTCGAATTAGCTTATTCACCATGAGATTTCCCATTGACGCTCCAACTGTATCTTACATTATATCAGACCTACTGCGTATGAAACAATATTGGGTGGAATGGTGATGATTTATTACAACGACTACAAAGTAGAAATCATGAAATACACACTTACTATGTAAGTGAAGATTCACAAAGTGTTTTTAGTAGTATATCACAAGGCTTCAGGGTTATTCAGCCACATACATGATGGAGAGCATTGTTCTCTTAACATATCATGGGGAAAATAAATCAAAAAGCCTATTAGTAAAGAGTTATTTACATCATAATAGTCTGTCAAACTTATTATTTTGTTCAACACAGGAATTATGTTCAGTGTTGGGTTAGATTAATTTCCATATTTTGGTAAGAGTTCTAGTAATGTATAATTTGATAAATAGTAAGATTACTTTTCGTTGTAAAACGTAATATTATTTTTTTACATTAAAAAATATTTTGTTAAAATTTAAGTAAGCCCACAAAATATAAACAATTTGTTGTTATAAGTTGATAATTATTAGTAATTATTTATAATGTAATTAGTGGTTTGTTTTACGTATGATGTACGATTCTGATAACTTTCATTAATTATAAGCTCTAAAATACAAAAAATACTCACAATAAAACACACCGATTTCTTTCTAGTTTTCGCCAAACAATATGTATTATTATTAAAAAAGGTATTTATTTTATGTAGATGTTTTTGAACCTAACTTTAGCTAATCAAATTACGTTAAAGGGGTATTCTAGAACCATATTACACAGTTAAATATCAATTTATATTTAGATGTTTTACACTACCGTTGCTACAAAACAATATTGGAACAACCAATAAACATCTAAATAAGGTTATCTCAGTTTATCTCGAATTTTAAAAAAGACAATCACAACGGCATTTAAATAAGTAGGTTGCTTTCACGTGATTTAGAATAATATAATAGGTATATTTATGTTGATAAACAACACTAATCATATCATTAAATCATAAACGAGGTTACCTCAGCTGCTCTCGTAATACCAAATAGATAAACATTATCAGCATTTGGATTCGTGTTTTGCTGTTGATTTTTTCTGTTTAAAAATGAATTATTTGTAAATATAAAGTGATATATTGATCAGTAAGTCAAAATGTTTGAAATAAATACATACTAACTATAATGCCTTGTTGTAAAGAGTGTAAAGAGAGCATTTATTAAGCAATCCGTCTCCGTAGTGGTAAACTGTTCCTCGTATTGGTATTGAAACAAGGATTTTAAAAGACTCGTTATGCAGTATTATTGATACCTTAGATTATACTTTGGCAGCATTACGTAAAACGATAAAGAAAGAAACATAACCGTTTACTTTATAACAATATAAAAAGTATTTGTAAACAATAGAAAATTTTCTAAATCTTGGAAGCATTAACTTTTTATTTTATAAATGAAACCATCAAATAAATAATATCTTTAAATATTCAAAAACAATAATAATTAGTTTATTGCAATTTGATATGTACGAGTCATCCATAATCAATTCGACTTTCCTTGTTTTCACACTTGACATTTGCATCAATCGACCTTTATATGTAAGACGTGTTTCTTATATTATATCCTGCAACTTGATCACGTTCGGAACCATACACTAGTTGTAAATATCACATTAACTGGACTTCAAAGTAAATAAATTAGTGTTTAAAGTAACTACTACGTCATTCGTTAATTTAATAACAACAATTCTTAGATAATATCTAAATAATTAAATTTAAAAAGTAAACAGTAATAGTTTAAATTACTGACTATCACGTTTTAAGCCTTGCAGTTATGAAAATATAAACAAAATTCATTTTAAATGTTTAAAAATAATTTTAACTGTACGGTTTGTAATTTACAGCATTAAATCACGATTAAGGGGTTTTAGAGATCAAGTGAAGACTCCTACAATATCGTGTAAAGAGATAAAAAGTAACATATCTCCAATTGATGTACGGACAAGTAGTTTGAAACCGTCTTTATAAAGTTCTGTTCTATTCAATTTTCTTTTTTAATTTCTTTAATTATATTATTCTTTAACGTTTTCTCTACATTTTTAACCACACAGTTAGTAATTATTCTACCATTTTTTAAATGAACCACATCATTTGTAAGGATGTAAAATAAAAGGCTAGTAAAGCGTTTAAAGCATTAGCGAAGGTAGTAAGAGAAGTTTGGGATGGATAATAATATGTAAAACACAACTATAATTTTGTAACTAAGTAACACTTAAACTTGTTAGGAAGCCACCTTTGGGCCGTTGGTCCCCAGGACCTGTGTTACAGAGGGCTTAGCACAAGCTCCGCATGGTAACATAAGACAGTATAATTTAACTTTGGATGAGACGGCTATAGCTACTTTAAAAAGCTATATTTGTACATAAATATTTCTTATAAGTCAATTAGTTATATAAATGCTTGTGCAAAGTTTTGTGCATTTGTTTTCAGTTTTAGAAACTTAACCATGGAGCTCAACAAATTTAAGTTAGTTCATATGCTCATTAAAAATTTGCATTTTATAAACGCAGCCATTATGTGTTTGAAGTTTTGTTTTTGACGATGGAAGGATTGTGAAAGAAATCAGTAACACCATTATTTAGTAATGGAAATAAACAGCAAGTTCCGTACTTTTTTATCAATAAAGTTTCATTAAGAAATGAATAAACATTGGTATTTTTTGTATTTTAGAGCTTATAATCAATGAGTTACAAGCTTATTTAACTAAAATCTATACATTAAAAATATTTAACATTAAAATTTAATGTGATTTTGGACAGATGCGTTTTAAAAAATTCAGATAGTTGTAACAGTTCTTATGGAATATATTAATAAAATATATAAAACAATACACTTCTACAGATAGGTATAAATGTTATTACAAATTATACTATACATTTATTAGACCCAAATTTAAATATTTATGCTGTCTCAATTTGCTTTATGTGCTTAAATTTTATTTATTCAAGCCATTTGGTATTATCAGTGCTATCATATATTGGTAAAGCTTAGTTTTAATAGTATGACGCAGCCAGATCGGAGCAAACTGAACGGAGTTATTGTTACCAGAACCTTGTACCATAGACGCGCCTGAAAAAAACCAATCAGAGGACTCGATGTTGTGTATTGTTTGCCTTGCCGTGATCTAAATTGACATCCGGCCATGTTTGCATTTCACTGACCGCATTATATAACCCGTTATCGATCATGTACCCTTGAGGAAGACTAAGCTGTATGCAGGGAGTTACACATTTATTTCTTTAACATACACCAAGAATGCGTTTAGATATGTAAGTCACATACTTTTAGATTTCACATCAGAAAAAGGTACGTAGAGCGATAATCGATACAATCACTTTCATTCATTTCTTTGATTATTTTCGTTAGTTGCGTGTTTAAATAATTATAGTTTGTGAGAGTAAGGGATTTTTCTTAAACTCAATAGTTACCTTAAATTAAATACCCTACTGTTTAAATGTTGAATTACCTCTTAACATTTCTCTCTATGAATAAATTATAAATGTTGAAATCTCAAATTGTTGGAATCAGTTTATTCACTAATGTATTTCTTTTGATATTTATTCCTGTAACAATTTGATTAACCGATAACGCAAGGTAAATATATTTGCTAATGCTCAGTAAACTCCTAAGGAGTAGCATACACAATGATCGAGCACAATGTTGCCTACATATAGATTCCATGAAAATTACAATCTGGATTAAAAAAAAGCTTGATTATAATTTAAAACATTATTTCACAATGATCAGATAGCATCATAAAGTAAATAACTTAATTGTGAGTGATCACAGAATTTGAAATTTTTCAAGTTTTAACAATAAATTAATTTTCGAAAATAAAAATACTTATTTTTAAAAATACCTCCAATAATTGTTGTATTTTAGACTGTCAGCTGGGATGACAACATGATGCACGCCAAGGTGTGATAAAACCATTTGTTTCAATACTGTGAAACATCCACTCTTCTTGTCAAGGATCTCCACGTAAACTTTCAGTTTGGAAAATTAACCATTTTAACTAGTAAGTAAAGTTGTCCTCCGGTAAAAGTATTTCCAGGAAGAATATTAGAATACTAAATGCAATCTCTTTTCAAATGTAAGAGTGGAGACTTCATAATCTGTCCAGACCTTTATACTACTAAGAGTCCCAGCGATTAACTAATTTGCATAGAATATAATAATGTTAAAATAAACTAAATTATAATATACAAGTGTAATGAATAATGGAGTTAGTATAGAAACAAGAATTCGATGATAACGGATTTAGAACTGCTGGGATTTTATTGTGAGAGGGCGATTAACTTGGAAAATACGTAATTAAAACTGTAAATGTAGTTAAAGAAACTATTCTTCGTAATGCTGTCTGTGAATCTAGAATGTTACCTCGGTCCCTAACATTGGCGTGATTTCGTTTCTAAATTAAACATAATTTAAGGTGTAAGAGATTAACATTAAAATGAATCTAAAAATACACCTTATCATCAACAATTTTTGTATTTTTAGGATATATTAAAATGATTATAAGTACAACTTCACTGCTTTTGGTTCCCTATGTTTTAAAGAAAACATCAATTAAACAGCTCTCGGGAAAGGTTGTTATTTGAGCTCCAATAATGACTTACACATAAAAAAATTAGAAATAAATGTCTTAAAATTAATTTAAGATTAAAAAGTAATCAAGCCTCATAGATCGTGTCACGCGGTAGGGTATACGTTTAAAGATTTTATAATTTTAACCCTATACAAATAACCATTTTAAAGTTGGAGGGTTTAAAACTGTTTTTAGATCCCAAAGACCCATTATTTTATCACACCAATATCACGACAATATATCCTCGCTGTCAATGGGACCGCATGTTTGGTGTACATTAGTGACTCAACACGTCAAAAGTAGAGTGTTGGGGAACTTTTATGACACCTGGGTATATTAAGTAGTACATAGTTATCCTATCACGTCTTTCATGTTTTTATGGAGGTAATGAGAATGAATACGGTATATAATAGCCGGTCAAATTTCCGTTTAAAAATACGATTCTTTCTTTCCCTTGTAACTAATTTTTTTGTAACCCCAATTTATTTCGTGGGGTTTCCCAAAACATTATGATAAATACGAACTACTGAAATGAAGTCAGCAACTTCTACCAGAAAGGAACAAATTATACTGTTGTAAAACTTTGAAGAGTGTGGGGGGGGGGGGGGGTGGGGGGGGGGGGGGGTGGGGGGGGGGGGGGGTGGGGGGGGGGGGGGGTGGGGGGGGGGGGGGGTGGGGGGGGGGGGGGGTGGTTTTTAATTAGAATTTTTTTATAACCTCAAAAATTAAATTTTACAAAACCTTTGTGTTCTTGACTTTTAAATACTATAATAAACATACGGTGAAAATTTCATAAAGATATCTTTAACGGGTCCTGAGAAAACTTACATCAAAGTTAGAAAATACAACTTCTGGAGGAAACGCGATTGAAAAAGTCTTTGTACTAACCTACAGTGAACTTGGTAACATCAGTATCTGCCAGTGCTGTAGGCTGCTTTGTCTGCTTCATCCTGCTCAAATTGGTCCTCTAATTTTCTTTTCTTCAATGACTTAGCCTTCCTGATTTTCTTTTCAAGCTCACTTGCAGTTAATTCGGCTTTCTTGAGTCGCTTATTCTCAAGGTTTGTTTCATTGCAGCAACCAAATTTTTACCAGGAGAAAAGTTTAAGCTCATCCATTATTTGGTACTCTACTTATCAGACCATTATTAAATGTGCTTATAGCTATATAAGTGCCATATTTTAGCACAGTTTGGCTAACAAAAACCCTTTTTGGTAATAAAGATCAAATTACATTGTTTAATGATTCGTTTGGGTTTTGTGTTTTGCCCTTCACACATTTTTGCAAAAGCTCAGGATCAGCCAAATCCCTAAATATTGGTTTTGATAGCAAGCATAACAGCTTTTGGCAAATGAAAGTTTTTTTATGATCATACTCAGTATTATAACTGGGCCACCAGCGGGGCTGCCTCTTTCACCATGAAGTGGTTGCAATGCTTTCTAAAAACTTTATTTTCAATAACTTCTAATAAAGATAGAAAAAAAATAAGCACATCTTTGAAAAGGTGAGATTCTGAAAAATATAAAACTAAAGGAACTAAAAACTTTAAAAAAAGAAGTTTTTGGTACGGACCCCCCTTAAATTGGTAGATTTTCACTTTTTACTATTTCACATCCTAACTATAGCAATAGATAAGCTTACAATACTCGTTACGATATTCAGTAGTTCATTGAAATTTAATCAATTTTAAAAATATGTCAAGATAAATAAATACATTAGGAAACATACTAATTAGGTACTTTACTTTTACATACAATATATTATTTATTACATTTTATAAACAATGGTTATTAGTATTGGGCCTTTGATCATTTTACGTGTATGGTTTATTGTGTAACCTGCTAAACAACATTTACACTTTTATGCAAACATTAGGCAGTGTTGCACAGTATTGTGCAATTGAAAGCGTGCCACTGGAGAAGGCCGATCAAGTTTGGAAATAGTATGAGCGGTGAGAGGGGTTAATAGTAAGATATAAATATAGTACACAACAAACGTTGATTTTAATGGATACTGACTGGTGAAAGTTATAACCTTTCCCACCATAGGCCCAAATATAACGAAGTCGTCGTGTAGGAATGGTGAGGGCGGTAAGTAACAGGATTTAATACTGATCTCAAATTGTCGGTTTAGCAAAGCTCGAGTGTGTTGCAGGCAGATGTATGAGAATAATCGCCTTAGTTACTACGAGTACAATAATCGTACATTGTCCCATTTATCTTCCAATAACACTAGACTTCACACTCAAGCCGACTGGAAAATTACCTCTCTTCCTTTATTGGATATGCCTGCTTTCTCACCTGTGAACTTGTGAATGGGGAAACATATTGACTGACAAACACCTAGACTCCTCCTATATACGAGTATTGGTAGCACGATAGGTTGCTGGTGTAATCACAGCGGAAAGTGCATTGTTTTTTATTGTGGTGCATATTTTACCAAAATAAACGAGCACAATTATCTATTTTACTCGGGATTCTGTGATATAGTTTCAAACTGCATGTAATTTACACAGAATAGAAATATAATAATTGTGCAAGTATTTACTGTCAATTATAACCTAAAAAACATTTTACGTCTAAAAAACAACATTAAAACTTTTCTAAAACATCATTTTACTGCGTATCAAGTTGATTATGTACGTACACATTATTACATACAAAAGCAATAAATCACATTGTAAATTCGTACATTGTAAATTTTAGATAGAATATTTGTATTCATATTTTACAATAAAAACAATTATCCTTAATTGTAAGTAACATATGTTACTTTTTGGTTGCAATTAACTGAAATATGTAATCCATTTCAACCAGCAAAAATCTTTAAAATATTTCTACAACACTCGCCTAGTTTTCCGTGCAAGTGAAAATTTGTTAACAGATTCTCCAAAAAGAGATTCTAATTTAAACAAACGTTGCTTTAGTAACGAAGACCTATGGTGGTAAAGGTTGACTCAATGAGAATGATGAATTCAGAGGCAATTCCTTAAATTCTAAACGATTCACCAACAGAAGGTGAGTTGGAGCTGAACCCATTCATTAGGCCTAATACTGATAGAAATTGTATATAAAATGTGGAAATAATATGTTTTTATTGTACTATAAATAACTATAACTATAAATACTGTGACTCTGTAAATATTATCTCTTGAAATGATGTAACATAGATTGCACCTCAATGTCCTCCAACTGCGTTTGTTTACGACACTTATGACTTTCATCAGCCAGCATCCAGTACAATCAGCATTTGTTGTATATTATATTTGTATCTTAATATTACTCCCTGTCATAATATTGCCACTTCAATGTCACCAAACTGTGTTTTCCATGATATTTTATGACTTTGCTTTCAAAGAATGAAAATCGAGGATACAAACGAGGACAGAAAACCGTGTGGCAGATTCGAGAATATTACAAGTCTAATTGGTTATATTAATATACTATTGTTATGCTAAATCTACTATGCACGACTGTATTGAAATCTCCAGTAACGTAGAAATAATTTGCCCGATTAATATGACTACTTCCGTTTCAAACGTATCATAGGACTCCTTCATATCACGCCACCGGCGATCTCACTAAAAGAGTTAACACATTACAGGGAGAATTTCTCCCCCTGGTCTAAGATATTTTAAGCGCTAGTAATATTTTGAGATATTCAATACAAAAATCATGGATATTTGCTCGGAAATTCGAATAGGAATATAGTCCAATTATGATTACCTGTGTCATGAGTTCTACATCATTGAGGAAATAGTTGGCTATGGTGTTACTCCGTAGGAAATTACGAACGAAACAGCGTTTTACAGCTAGTGTTATATACAATCCTGAAAAATTACTTTGGATCTGCCCACACCCAAATAAAAACAGCGTCATTTTAACTAGGTTATTTTGATGTTACGAAAAGGTCAAATGTAACGTAAAGATTTGTTTTCAAACATACTCGTAAAGCGAGGGAATCAAACGAAATTATAGTTCAAGTCGATTATGTGAACACAAACATAAACGTGGTTTACTACACTGTCAAAGATACAGTGTGCTCTGGCGCGTTTTCTTTACTAGTTTTTACTTTATAACTTAGACAATAGTTAAATATTTTTGCTCAGTATATTTACAGTCTAATCTTTTCCTGGCTTAGTTCGTTAATATTATTTATTGAATTATTTCATTATTTATATTTTCTGTTATAGAGAAATCTGGAAAAACTTTTAAAAGTCTAACTATTCCCAAACCACATAGTTGGAATTATAAGATAACATTTTTGAATTAGGAAATATGTAAAAGTATTTTTAAATGTTGTGATGTAATTTAGAATAAGTTAGTTTTTGTCTTTAATATTATTGCTATTTTTTCATATTCTTGTATAACGTTTTTACGCATAATTTTCTTTGTTAGGTTTTTTATCATATCTTATTAGGATCGGCCAACAATCAAAATACTTTTATTCAGGAATTAAGTAGTGTTTAGTCTATTAATTAGTGCTCACTGTTCTACATTTATTTATATTTTTACAACTATTTGGATTTTTGTTTTTTTATTTTACTCAAGTTAAATCGTTGTATCAGAAATAGCTGAAGAGTTACATAGATACAAAACTTAGTATTAATGAATTTCGAGCGTTACATATGTCCTATAGATAAATATATAAAGCAGCGGTTGGATGGAAGTAAGTGATTTAGCAATAGTATTTATTATATTTATTTTTATTCTTTTGATATTGCTAGCATATTCTGAGTTTTAAATATATAACAACTATATATTATTATTATTATTATTATTATTCTGAATTAAAAACAATGTACGTACGTTAGGAAATAATAGTAACTTCATTATAGTAACAATTATAATTATATATATAATATATACAATTATATAATTATAATATATAGTAACTTTAATAAAATGTTTAAAGAGGATATTTTTATTTTATTTTAGAATCATGCAAAAAACAGTTGAAGAGCCTAGTACTTACCAACTTAATTAAATATTTTCATGCTTACTCCTTGTTAAATACAGTTTTAGTACCAGCATTAAAACAAATAAATAGTACAATTATAAAAATAACCACTATATTTTTATGCACATGTTTTTTTACGAATTCATTTTATCAACTCAATATTTATACTACATCATTGAATATTTATAAAATCAACTAAACAAATCATGATTAATATTTATTTCTAAATGAAATTACTATGACATCCACCTAAATCGAATAGTAAGATAAATATGGTTTGTAGCGGAAGAGAAAGTCACTTTTTTGGTCATATTTAGTACAAACAGATGTATTCATGAGTTAATATCTAATGAGTATATTACACATTGTAGAATATTAAATTTAATTAAAATGAATGTCGTATAGTTTTAGTTTAATTTACATATATAACCGTATGGTGAGCATCATAAATTAAATCCGAACAATGATCAACTCGATAAAATGTAATGAAATGTTTAAAAAGCTCAAGGAAACTTCAACATGTTTAAAAGCACTACACGTTTTTTTTACAAAAGATATTGGAATAGTTTACTGATTCAACAAAGACGGCAAAATGAATTTTCATCAATATCGTTGTGGTTTTGAAATTAACACAGTTCCCCGACTTTTATCTGAGTAACTGTGTGGTTCGAAAAACCCGATTTTCACTAAGGTCTATATTTCTTTATAAACATAAATTGTGTTCACCCGAATCTACTTTCATCATACTGTTCCGTATACTTAGGTAATTGAAGTGTTTAGGCCCATTATGTGACGTTTGCTAAGGAGCCTGCCTTAAATTTGGATAAAGAATATTGATCTTAAATTATCTTATAATTTATATGCTCACTGCATAACTCACTATCATTCGTGGAGTCAGACCGATCGCCATCTGTAATCAACGAGTATTAAAAAACTCGTAATACATTACAGTATTACTCCAGAACGTTTCACTAGGTTTTATCAAAATAGATATAAACTAACTACTGTTCATGCGTTGACAAGGTATCAAAACATAAATTATTTTACTTAGTTCGTTGTTATCTAACAATTACTTTGTATTGAGTACCGTGGTAAAAGAATCAGTTATTAATATTTTTATCGTCTTAAAACTTCCTTGTACATGACATTTATTGTGCGAACCTCGCGTTACAGCATATCACTAGACAGTTAAAACGCTACTCGACACCAGGCCACGTACAGCTGACCGTGGGAGAAACACGGACTCCGTAAATCTAATCCAGTTATTTTTAACGATTGCCCTTGAAGATTATTCACCGTCATAGTAAAACTGAGTTGGATTGGAAACTGCAATCTCTTAAATTGCATTGGGTAAACAGGTTGTGTATACTCTTTCATATGTTCCGCAGCCAGCCTCTGAATATAGTAGCCTCTGTAATCGAGTTTAGTCTCCTACATGTACTCTGGCTAGGATGGTACTCGGAGCAAGCTCTCAAGCTCAAACTGAGTACGCGGTAACACAGTTTGCAACTGAAATCTGATACCTGTCTGTGTCTGAAGAGAAGAAAGAACGTTGAAACAGTCAAAGACAAGTGGGTCATCGAACCTTTTTCCTTTCACATGCACCGGTGGTTTACGGAATTAGCACACATAGTGACGATGTTAACAGAAATCCACATTCTGAGTGCAGAGGTAGGACGCCATGTACGATCGAGGTGACACCTCTGGTTCAGTACACGCATTCACTAGTCGCATGCCTCTGATGGTAGTCTTTGTGATATTTCGAGTCAGAGTTTTAACTTACAGTCCTATGCCATTGCGTAATTTGTGAGGGATGAAGTTTTATTATTATTATTAGAGATCTAGCTTTCAAACTCAGATTTGTTTTAAAATTCCTATTGTTTCTGATGTTACAATAGTATAAACTTAACACGATAGTAAATAGCGTCCTCTGGTTTTATGCCTGTTCAATAGATGTTTACTCCACATCCTCAGTGATGAGCTGCTCTAATAAAAGAATGTAAATTGCACAGTTACCTTTTTTAATAACATGAGGTAGAGACCTCTGATTTGCAGCATTTTACACCGGACTTTAAAATAATATGTTTTATATTTTCACTTACTTCTCAATCCCCACTGCTTAGGTTTGGGGGTCAAAGTTGCCGTAATACTAAAACCATGATTTTTAGTGTCGGTTTTTATTTATTTGTTTTAATAAGGTATTGCACTTTTGGGTCATCTGGCATACACTTGTGGCAAATATTTGCTAATTGTAAGATAATGCAATTACAGAATGAATACTTTCGACTTACTTTCTTACCATTATAATTTATTCAAAGAAATTTTACGGGTTTGATATAACTTTTTATTATGCACTTAGGCTAGTTTTTAATTTCATGGAGGTATAGGAGTTTCTGTTGAATAGTTTATAGAAAAAATGCATAGTACACATTCAATAACAGATTCTGAAAACGGAGTTTAAATTTATGTACGTGCAGAGCCCGGATAAACCGAAAAACAGAAGGCTGATTATAAAAACAGCGTAGTCTATTGTACTACTAAGAATTTGTATCAACTTGTTTGATAATCTATTTTATCAGATCCCGACAATGATTTCAAAACAGATATTTGGGGTAAAAAAGCATTTCATCTAAGTCTTGTACGAGTACACTGGTAGGCTGTACACTTGATTTTAAAATAATCAAAACATCTCGTTAGGATTTAGGTTACGTTTATTTGCACTGAGGGAACTTTTCATCACAGTAGCAGATTCTGTTTCATTTATAGCGTCATGTTCGGAGTCTTATGTTACCTGAAGAACCTTAGAGTTGATCATTCATGTTTCCAGAAGTCCCGAAAAAGAAATATTCTTATATGCAATCTTGCCTTAGATTAAATTTGCTTCTTAATATTTAGACATTATTATTTACTATCCTGTAGACATGCTAGCAATGTAAACATTAATTGGCTTTTGTGTCTCCAAATAAGCAACAAAACTCTAGATCTACCGTTACCCACACATGTACCGAATGATCCATCTAAAACACCTCCCGCTTTTCTCCGACTACGTTATTAATTATAACCACCCAGGCATTCCTCCTCAGTTCCCGATTTTTTAAAGAGAATATATCAAAGAACCTATTAGACAATAATGGAAGAAGATCAGTAATCAATTTGATAATGCAGTGAAATTTGTGTTGTAAAGCCATATGGTATACAACATATATGTTGAATAACACACACACACACACACACACACACACACACACACACACACACACACACACACACACACACACACACACACACACACACACACACACACAATAATATATATATATATAGTTGGTAACGGTAGATCTAGAGTTTTTTTGCTTATTCCCCCCTTAATTAGTTGCTTTAAATATATTCGAATCACCCTCATGGTCTAATTATCTGAAATCAATTGAAAAAATCGATTTGTAATTGAAAACTCGTTTTATATATATACATATATAAAACGAATGATCCATCTAAAATACCTCCCGCTTCATTACAGTAAACAAGGCGTTCCTCCTCAGTTACCGATTTTAAAAAAATCTTCATATTTTGATCTTACACAAATGGGTATTTTTCCATATTGATAATCCGTATAAAACAGTAAAAGTCCAACACAACAGTGTGTTCAGCGAGGGATTGTTAATTACCTTGTTAACGCTGCGGCAGTTCCTGCTTGTGTAAGCCCTGCTGTAAGACCTGATGTAAGGTGGTAATCTCTGAAATATATTTCAATTTTTTTTTTAACCATTTTAGTTTTAGGTTTAAAATGGAGACCTGAATTCTGATATTGAGATTGCTTTTATAAGTAGCCTATCTCTAAACATTTCATGAATTTTTAATAATTTTTCATCATATTTTATTAAATAGCTCCAACAGTTTTAGAGCAATTAACTAGTTTAGGCAAGTGTAGAAGAATCCTAAGGATACAGTCGAACTCCTTAGCTTTCCAGTCAACTGACGTAATAAATTTCTCATTTTAATGTACTTGATTAAAATTCCAACAAAAACTAACTCAGACAAATCAGTACGGAACACGACATTTGTAAAGTGTAACTGGCTTTGACAGATGAATAACAATAAACATTTACTATCAATTTTAATGTTTAATTGTATAAATTATTATACTTCTTATATTTTACTTTCAAAGGTTATACAAAAATCTATTATCTGCTGATTAAGCCAAGCTGATTATTCATTTTTTCATATATATATATATATATATATATATATATATATATATATATATACATATAATGAATAATGGAATGTTTATGGAGTTTTCAAGACAGGTAAGATGTAGCCAGAAGGGATTTTCCAAACAGGAATAGGCTTATATGTTAACCAGAGACCCTATGAATGTCCATTTAAAATTTCAGTATAATCAATCCTGCAGATTGAGTAACACTTATACAACGACCTAAAGAGACACAATTACATTCTTACTTATCCACGGCTTCACGTCGCATAGTACAAAACTACATGAATAAAGTGGCATAAAAGCTAAAGATGTCGACATTCGCTAATAAAAACCCTTTAATTTTATTCCACCAATCACGATTGACACAACTTTTGATCTTGTAGGCTATTTTTAAATATGAAAGCATTTCAGTCTTGCATTCTGGCTTTTATAAACACTTTCTCAAAAACAATAATGCTTCCAACATACCCCATTTGTATAAAAGTACACAGACAGTTTTAAAATTTAATTTTTAATTTTATCCTAAATAAAACCCATTTGAATAAGAAGCGCAACGCAAATTAAAACCAATACGAGAATATCGTTTTCTTACAAAAATTATTTTTTATAGTTAATAACAAAATATAGAGTATCCAATCAAGAATGTACAAACACTTATGTGTAACAATATGCTAATTAAACTGAGGAGCTTGCCAAAAGCAGTCATAGCGTACAAAATCCTTACATTGAAAGGGCGCTGCATGTAGATTATGAGTCTATCTATTTTACAGAAGGTTTAATTTCCGTTTCTATCGAGTATGCGAACATTGAATACAGCTTTGCACGTTTCGTTGTTATTTACAAGTTCCTGGTTGGATGACGAGTTTGAGAGATCCTCGGGGAAGTATATCTAGAACTCCTTTGAGCACAAGAAACATCGGAGTAAGCAGGATTAAAATGTCAGTCCCAGAAGATTGTACAGTGTAACTTGGTCGCGTGGTTTAATAACATATTGGAGACAAAGGGGAGCCAAGAAGACATGCTCGGGACGATGAGTTCGTTCTACAATGCTTCTCTTGATGTCATTTTGTATTAATAAGTTTCCTAATTTCAAAAAAATCATATTTTCATTTTCGAATAAATATCCTACAAACGAGAATTTAGAAATTTATTTTTTTTTTTAATTTCTTACCTGTACTCTCTGTTTTATTTTCGTCAGCTAAACATACGAAGAGGTGAAGGCTCCATTATTGTACTATTCTACGACACATTTATTCATAATTTTTCTCCGTATGAGATTTTATAGCAGCATTTTATTTACAATTTAATTTTAGATGTAGTATTTGAAACAAACTTATAAAATATTTTAAGGAGTAATGGCTTTCCACAGACGTAATTCGTTTAAAATAACGATAACTATAAAATCAGCAGTAACCATTCACTGTAGGATTAACGTTGTATGTTTTTCAGATACTCATGTTAGTTTTTATGCAGGTATTTACACTTCCCGTATGGTTAATTTACGTTTGAGCACTATCAGTGTCAAGCTAAAATTTTATTGGCAAATTGTAGTAAGCTTTTAAAGCAAAATATACATAAAACTGTTAAAAGAACTGTATAGCCGTATCCAGTTTTGTAAGCCGACGCTATAAACATTGTGACGCTGTAAAAATTTGAATTATGTAAAGGCCCACTAGCGAGGGAATGGGTTGTACCAGACCTGCTGCCGTATCTCATAGTAGTGATATCTTCCATGTATCAAACTGCTTTAGGTAGAGTATCAACCTTCGCAAACGTTTTAACTTTATTACATTGCAAAATATGTGTCCGTTTATGTCCTTTCTTGTGATTTATACTACAAGATAGGAAAACATGAACTATTATATTAACTTGTAATGAGAATTGATGATATTACTGAAACAATATTCCGCAAATATCATATGTTTTGTAAATATTTATAATACCTCTATACCCTTTTGTAAGACGCGAAGACGCGAAGACAAATTGGAGAGCGGAAAAGATCCTTCCTGCACACATGTTAATGTTTATATAATAAATAATAGTACAACATCTACAATAGCGCTACATATTTTCCGACTAAACAATATTACTGGACATGTTTTACAATTCAATACGGAAAACCAAAACTATTGTTCATCTAAATTCATTGCGCTCTTTTGAGAGTCTGATCGGGTTACGTATGTCCTATCACGATGACCGACTTTTACCAAAACGCGTTTGAATATATTTTTGTCTCCCATTAATTGAAGATATTCGTACTGTTATCTCTCGTTATGATTCCTCTCGAGCCTCTCATGTGAAGTGTGATAGAAGACTACATCAAACTTGCAGATCTTCTAATTGCTTTGCTCTAGTAAAGGAATAGTAATGTGATATTCTCTTATCTATTCTCTCTGCTTAATCCTCTCCAGTTCACAGTGTAAGATGGATCACCGTCACAAAGTAACGGTAATAATTCTACAATACGTACAATAAGGTAGCATTAATCCGTAAGCGTGTAATTTAAGGGAATTCAATACAAATAATTTTATATATATTTATTACATAGTAGTTTTTATTTTTGTATATATTTCAAATCACTTTATCATTGCAAAAATTGCATTTACTAGACGTACATATTGGTGGAGGGCTACCATTAATAATCATCTTAATGTCGCTGATAGAATGGTCACGACATTGACGAAGTACGAGTAAGTGGAGAGCGGTGTGTCGGGCCTCAGTAACGAGCTGTCAAGCTGTCAGCAGCTACAATGGGACAGCTGACAGCAGTTTGTTGTCTGGCGATAGCAAACAGCCGTCAACAAACATTACTCGTTACTTGATATTCCAAAATTAAAGAAAATACAAACTACTCGTATTTCCCTAATTTATACACGCATTAAAAAAACAGAGACGATACAATAACTAAGAAAGAAAAAATAGAGTAAAGATTTTTCTGACATGAAAACCCCTCAGCAGGGTTTTGATAACTATCCTGATGATTTTATGAACTTCTTAATGTATGTCTCCGAAGGTTCTTTTCCAAATCTAACATAGGATTTAGTTGTTTCAAATGTTCAGCATTTTATCTACACCTATATAATAAAAAAATAAAAAGATATAATAAGATAAAGATAATATAGGAGAAGTATAAAAGAGTGGGCACGGCTTATTATTTTTATTTTATTTTGGAATTTCCTGTACTAAGAAACCCATAATGGTTTTAACATTAAATTGCTTCGGCGATTTACAGTAATATGCACTCTAGTAAGTACTATACACTCACAATTATTGGAGATAAAAGTGAGCAGGTAACATTCCCCAAGGAATCAAAATAATCTACACTATTTTTTTAGTGATATTAAGAACGCTATGAACAAGGGACCCTGATATAAACTTTAGGAAAGGTTCATCAATTCTTTGTCAAATTAGATGGCCGTTTTACTCGTACTATGTATATTGACCTAAGTTGATTTTCTTAACGAACAAGATTTTAGTTCTTAAGGCTTTTTGAAGGACAGCACTACTCTACTTCACTCTCCATCGATATCACATCACTATAATTATCTAATACATCATTTCAGTATATGGATACAGATATCTTATTTTGGGATGTGATGTTATTATCGCTACTTTGATATCAAAATTGCTGCATTATTTGTTAGTCTACTATAAATTTGGTATTATACGTATTATGTGTATTTACTTATTTCTGATTCCATTAATCTCTTTAATACCTTATTGGTGTTATTTCTGTTAACAACTATTACATTCGCGTTGACGTTATTTTAACTTATCTTCTAAATAGCCATGATCATATCTGAAATAAAATAATTTACGTAAATTAAGAATCCGCTGTTGCTTTGACTTGATTTTGATCAAATACATGGACCTAAATATGTAAAAACAAGGGAAATCTACACGGATCCTAAAGGACGTGACAGATGTGTTGACCATATTGAAATCCCCTTACGTTGGTTTCTTAGAACAATAATTATACTTCCCTTATACTTCCCTAACTTTTCCTTGATGATAAAATAACATATATAGGAAGGTATCGTTCCAAAAACACATGAGTTAAAGTATATAAACACACACTCATTATTTTTTATTACTAAACTAGATTCTTTTGAATTATACGAGCTGACTAATTATCCGCATGCTTCAAAAATTGTATTACTGTAAATTTATTATCACCACACCCTTACCTATGTAATGTAGTACAACACTCTTGCTTCGTATAATACAGTATAGCAATACTTGTAACTTTATATTGAACATATTTAGTTAGTAATAAAATATATACTTCTCATACACCGTTATATTATTCATTGCGGGTTTTGAACAGTCAAGTTTTATGAAAATTAAAAACTGTATAATATCGTCATCAAATTATAAAAAGAATTTATTTTCAGATTCACTAAAAAATGTAATCTGACATACCGTACCCTTACCTAGAACATCTAAACATTTGATTAAGATTGTAAAGGTGTGTAATTATAGAAAATATTTTATTTTATAAGAGGTGTTAATAATTAATTTTGATAATAACAATTTATTTTTTATTCATAAACTTTATATTTTAAAACAAACTGATTCTTATTTAAGGAAAACGTCAAAACGTAAAATCATCTACTTATAGTCGATAGTCTATATTATTAGGAAGCGGATTTGGGTCAATCTTTCATTGAATAGTTCTCAATAAAAAATTGACCCAAATCTTCTTGAAATGAACTATGTCAGTACTTGCTATAAGCCACCCTGGACGTTTTAATTCTGTATTCATGTCACAAGGTCTTCATGTCAAGTGTGTTTTCAATCAAACAGTGAAATAAAAAGTCTTGGTCATCAAAATCACATAATTTTGATAAAATTTAAAATGTTGAAGCAAACACTTTCTTCTCAGAATGCTATGATACGCTTTAAGAATACTTTCCTTGGTTAGTTAGACGAACTATTTCCTTGATTTCTCAAAATGGGATGCATATACCGAACTTTACTGAACATGGACGATGTTCCAACAACTGGATACGGGATGTATGAAGTAGACAGGTAGTAAAACGCAATTTGCAATTAAAGTTGTTCGTGTAGTTAAAACTGTTCTCCAAACTTTAAAAGACACCCATCAATAGCAGACGTTTAAGCTAATTCATTATTCAATTTCATATCAATTAAATACTACTTCATCAAAAGAGTAAATCAGGTGCAAGCTAAGAGTTAAGGCGTTTATATATGTATAAGCATAAGTATATAAGCATTTCGCATTATAATTTCATTTCCATGCAGAGCGCATACTGGTCTAGGGGAATAAAATTATTAATCGATAAGTTACTCTCATACAATGCAAAATGTTTAAAACCTTCTCATATTTTTATTTTTGACCCCATATGCGTAAACATTTCAGATTACAAGTGTAGTATCACTTATTATTAGTGTTTTTTGAGTTGAATTGTGTAATTTATAATAAAAGGTGCAGTATTTATAAAGTTCACATAAAGAGCTAACTTGTGTTTCGTAATAATTATTTAAGAATGAACTTTATAATTTATATAGAAGTAAACCTTTATGCAACTAGCGATCACCTTTGTGCGCTTCAAGAGCTACACCCCAGGCTTGCAGTCTTCCATTCAACAAATTTCATTACATAAACAGTGCATAAATTATAATTTGCTCAATAAAGTTGTTGCAATTATAATGAAGTATTTACGAATTAATTTTACATTATTTTGTGCAAATCGCCACTGCAGGAAAAAGAATTAAAGACAGGGACCTTTCATAACAGTATGGGTATACCACGGTTCAGATTGTACAAGAATAACTCTTTGCCTATGTATAGCAGCATGATGGATAGATAGATTATCTGTTTGTCTGTCTGATTTTCTTTTATAGACCCACACCACGTTCGTCAGAATCATTTGTAATTCTTTGAAGATAAACTTGTATACGCCATCTGCGCTTCAAAAAGCTATATTTATATTTCCTCGAAGAAAGGTTTGCAGTTTCAATAAACACCAGTGCTGAACATGAGGTTCATAATCTACAAACCATTGGAAAATTATTTTGAGTTCAGGTTTAATTTGAACTACGCTGATGTGACATTTCAGTTTTTAATATTTCCTCTTTTTGAAAGGCAGAATATTTAATAGATTCCCTGTTAAATGCTTTTAAACTCCTTTCATATTTAAATCAGCCTAATAGAGGGACTTTGTGTTAAAACAAATAAGCGATATTTTATACAATGGCATATTATTAGAGTATTCTTCTGTTTAAGGTGTAAACTTGTTTATTCAGTGTACCTTCTATATTTTAAGTTGCAGTTCACTTTTCTCATAGGTGAAGAGGTATTACAATAAATTACACTATATTTTGTAATGTGGGTGTGTCTTAACTCGAAACTAGGTAAAGAGACAGCAACTTTTTTTATCTCTTCAGACGAACATAACTCTAGGATTCCGGAAGTCAGGTCTGTGACAGCGTCAGATTTTAGACGCTGCACTAAGAGGAAATTAGACTGAAGCAAAACTGAACATTCACAATTATTCAGTTATTCCCACCTTAGCTACGTTATGTGAAGTAACCATTGTTAACATTTTTTAAAGCGGAAAGTCCGATACTTTGATAAACCATGAGGATACCAAGTAGCTTCATCTATTGCCTCACGGTTTACTCAATATAAGAAGGCCAGGAATCATTCCCCGTCACCTGCAACTGGCCATCAGGAATGGCGAGGAGCTGAACAAAATGTAGTTGAACAGGAAGAACTATTTAGATAAAGTTGTCTTTTTCCTCTATTAAAGCTGGGTAAGTATTTCAAACATGAACAACCTAAAATATAGTTCCAATATATTTTAAACTAATTATATTCATAGAGGTGAATTATACCGTGGACATTTCCGTAACTGTAGTATAGTTCAAGAATGTAATATATTGGACGATCCATACAGTTTTCTAGTGTATGTTAAAGAATCTGAAATAATGAAAACCCGCTGTCAAATATATCTCTCCTTGTTAATATTAGAATGAAAAGTGAAGCAGCTGAAAGCAATGACTGAACGCTTGGATCGTATCACACGCTTATAAATAACTGTGTTGGCGCCCACGTCCTAAATGTACCCATAGATCTAGAGACCAAATAAACAAAACTTAATTGAGAGATATATTATAGCTAAAATAACTCTGAAACAAATCTTATCGTATTTCGTTTTAAAAATATATTCTACCATGACAACAAAACTAAACTGTTGTTGCCTGTTCTCGTTAAGCTGCTTGATGGAAGTTTACATAACATTACGGCTGCTCACATTATCATAATGTTAGCTTTCGTGAATTTATGCAAATTTCTACAAAACAGTTTTGCGAGGATGTTCAGTGTTCATTAACACAATTAAATTAGTTCAAAATGCTAAAATATAAAAGTTAACATATTCTAACTACTGGTAAAAGTATATTAGCATATGTAAAATAAATTTAAATTAAACATAAAGCATTATCAAAATATTGCTTCTCTCATAAAAGTAATAGTCTCTCATTCCTAAAATTGTTAATTTAATATATACTTATATATTTAGATAGTATAGTATGTATTTATTATATGAGTTAGTAATTCAAATTTGTAAAGATTTTAAATTTAAATCTAAAAATAAAGTGTTACGATCCTTGAAATTTCATATTAGTAGTTTCAAATTTTCATTCCAAACCATTTAAATAGTCTGATTTTTAAAGTTTTCTTTAGAGAATGTTCTGATTATTACATTTAAAAATTTTATTATCTACAAGATTTGAGGACTGTACAAGTGACGAAACAAACTAATTCTAATTAATTAGTGTTGAAAAATGTCTAGGTTTCTGTAAAAGTTAAATAACGAATATTAGTTTATTTTTTATACAGAAAAGGCAGTAAGCGGATTTTTTATTAAATATTTAGTAGCAATGTGAATTTGATAATAAGGAAGATAACATTCCATTATAATAATTAGTTCACTTCCAATACAGGAGTAACGTTTAAGAGATAACTGTTGTTTAGAAAAAACGATCAGATTCGTCATTTGATAACTGCTACGGCTATTATATTTAGTTGAGTTAAGTTTTGTCATTAAAAAGAATTAGATGGAGGCACACACTATTACAGACATAGCTTAATATGCATGTGGACAGAAGGCGCTTACTTTATTTTCATATAATAATTATCTGTAAGGGAATAAGGTTTTACTGTGTATATAATGACAATAATATAGAAGCCAACACTCGTTAAACCACTGTACAATACCTGACTAGTTATAATACAAGTAATTACATCTTCATTACGGCTCTATACTGCGTGATCGTGACTAGTGACACGAGACTACAGCGCCGTGAGGCGCCTGTCACAGTCAACGTGTTACAGTTACACGATGTATTCAAGCGTTATTCATTTTACCACATTTACAGTAGGTGATGTACATCTTGGAAGAATAACGTAAATATATATGGAACAATTTTAAATTTAGTCGTAATATCCTCAATGTATTACAGTGACAAAGGAGAAGATGTTAAAATTGACATTAACAGATGCTGGTGTATTAACAGTTTATTCTTTTAGAGGTTAAATCTCTTAGGATTCTCAGATACATTATTAAATACAAACCTATAGTCCCGGCTTAGAATTATTATGTTTCTTTAGCTTCAATCCTGTCAAACAAGTTACTCAGCCAATGCAACTACTTTACCTAAGGAAACAACGATCTTTTATAAACATAAGTAATGACAAGTATATATTGCGTGTCAAATATATTCTCAGTTAATTTTCTTGTCATTTTGGCAAATTTTCTCTACAAATCAAATTTCTTATCAAGCTTTAGTAGTTTACATTAAATATGGACAAGACTTTAACAAAAAGAATGTGTTCTACAGGATTGATAAATTACTGAAGGAAGTCATTTTTGACACCGAAATCAAAGGAGGGAACCATTATTAGAAAATCAACAACCTACACAGGTATATAATATGATCAGATATTCTAACACAGAAGATAGATACATTTCATAGATAAATTGGGTTCATAGTGAAATAAGCTAAAGAACGCATACAAAACCTTGTTATAGTTGAAAAGTAATAGACGCCCTAGGATGTAAATATATAAATATATATATTTATTAGCCTGAGATATTGAATATTATATTTTTCTGCTATTGATCTTTAGCAAAGAAAGTTCGCAGTTAAAACAAACTCCTCAGTGTTTGATTTACAGGGTTTTTCGAACGAAAACACTACTAATTCACAAAAACAGCAAGATTTGAGACATAGGATTAAAGTCCAAAAGCCAGTAAATTTTTAATAAGGTACGTTTAATGGAGCGAGATTAAAAACTAAAAATTTTGAGACAAGGCAAATCAAAATATAGGTAGAGTAGTTGTGAATGATAATTAAAAAATCATTAACTGCGATACTTCAATGACAGATTAATCATCTTTGCTTGGGAAAGTACAAAAGTCCAACTCGAGTGAAGCCGTTTTTCATCCCGTGCCCAGTTTATGCCATTGTTTATCAGCATCGCACTGTCGTTACGCAATAGTTTAGCCAGAGCAGCGTAACGTGATAGTACTGCATCGCATACAGAATAGTGACTCTGTAGCCAACGTGCGTGTTCTAATAATATAGTACTACATCTACAGTATATCAATCGGTATAGCACTCGATGTCTAAACAATGTATTCCCTTTATAAACTCACTGACACTAAACGTAATCTTAACCTGGAAGTGGTTAAAATTGAATTTCCCTGAATCCATAACCGTCTGTCAAATTTAAAATAGTTCTGGTCCATCGCCTACCACAAAGGTAGTATTGTTGTTTACCACCGATACAAGTAAGAGCATTCCGGACATTGGCAATTCACCTATCAACAATTCTGGACGTAAAACTGTTGTGACTACGCTAGAGCACTTCAAATTTTGGCGGTCAATGTAGAATACAAACGTCATTGCCTCATCTACGTCTAGACTCTTGTCCTTGAGCCAGTTACCTTGATGGTGTTGGAAACTACCACTCACGTGAGTCCACTACCGTGAGTCCTATATGTTATTGTCCATCGTCAGTTCACAAGAATTAGGTTAGCCATCTAAGAAGACAAACACGAGGGCCCTGTCGTTGCTTTCAAGATTGGCGCATGCTCACTTCAGTCCCAGATTAACCAACTGCTCTCAGAAACTGAAAGCACTTCCCTCATCACGCGGAGTTTCCCTCACCGCCTGCCGCTACTACTCTTACAGCGAGGAATCTGAAGGCGCAACACAGCCGAGTCTCTACAACTGCATTTATAGTTCCACGGGGGTGACTTCCAGTAATATATTCTCAAGCCATAATATGTCCATTCAATTAGATGAAACAAAAAAAACGGCAAACCTTGCAATTATTTTTGGACAAATATAAATACAGATTGGATAGAACACTAGTAAGTGGAGAAACTACTTGGAGATGCTTGGGCAAAGACTGCTCGGCATCAATACGTAACAAATGCAGACTATACGGAGCTGATAAGCCGCAAGAACTCCCACTCAGGGAAACACCCGGTTACTATAAGATCGCTCACTCCTGTCTCATCATCCCCTAATATTAATCACTCCAAGTAAAAGCCTCCCGACAAACTCCATTAGTATCCCAACTTCTTTTTAAACCAAAAACGACAGACTGCTCTACTCAAACAGATGATTTAAGTATAAAGTCCAAGGATGAACTCATTGCCAGAATTGATGAGCTTATACGCCAGAGGAACAGTGTTAATTAGTAAAGTTCAAGAACTTAACTTACAAGAGGGAAAGTTTTTGATACTAACAAATGCCATTCAGACTCCTGCCTCAAAGAGAAAAATCTGTTAATATAAGGAAAATAATAGTTTAAAACTAGAGATAGACGAAAGTAGATCCAAAGTCCTCGGTTAGTTAAAGATAATAAAACAAAACAAACAATTATTGAATCTTTAAATGATAACATAAATTGTCTAAATGTAAAACTAGAAGAAGTGAAACAAAGAAAAAAGAGCTTCTGGAGTCAACATCTTTTAAGACTAATAAACTGATTGCACCGGCACTTCCAATACCCATATCTAACAGGTTTTCTGCCTCTTGCTAACAAAATGGACTACTCTGACCTAATAACAAGTTTTTCACCTTCGTCTTCAAAAGCAGAGTCATTGAAATCATTCCAAAGTAAGGCCAAGAAGAATCGAAGGCAGTTCAAACATTTCAGTTACTCTATACAGTGACAGTCATGGACGTGGAATGAATAATCTCTTAGAGAAAAAATTTAATTCTAAAACCACATTGTTGAAACCAAGCACAGTAATTCCAGGGGCTCCCATAGAAGAGGTGGGTCAGAACTATTAAAAACGAACTCGTACAACTTCACGAAAAATGATTATATAGTATGTATAGCTGGGACTAACAGTATGAACAATTATAATTTGGACATCGTGAAAACCTATACAATCTTACAGAAGCTTGGCAGAATCTTCTCCAGATTCAAGATTTGTTATCGCAACAGTGCCCACAAGATTTGATCTCAGTCCTTACTCGCGTGTAAACATAAATATAAGAAACATTAACGCTAATTTTGAAGGATTTGGAAAAAAACATAGACAACATAAGAATACTGCATCTAGGTTCTAAACAGCGCTTCCTAATTCAGTGGTGTTCACTTCCATCAGGCAGGCAAAAGGAATGTCACCAATGATCTGTTTCATATCATTGAAAACTGGACAATGCAGTCACTACCTCTGCCTTCCAACTCCAAAACACCCGGCAACATTCGATTGTCCGTCGCCGGTCCGTCTGGTCTTCAGGCCGTGGAGTTGTCTCAGACTATGGACGGTATGGTGGACTCACCGCTGGCACTGCCTCGCCCAGCTACACCCGCCTCACTTGCATCAAGCTCCTGCCCCGCCCAATCCTGAGTGTTCGCTTTCTCGCTCTCATGTTTCATCAACCCGAACAACACCAACATCAACACCAAGTGAATCTTTTTTAGCCACACCACCAATGCTTGTATGACCAGATAAACTCAGTTTATGATGTCAACAGTGGCAGGAATTCTGTGAACTGTCACAATGTACCGACATTGGATTGTTTTTAAAGATACGGAATTGTTCAGATCTAATCATAAATTTTCTGTTTTTCATTTAAATATTACAGGGATGTTTGCATAAAATTTTTGATGAACTAAGTGACACTTTTCAGTTTTAAAATTCCATCCAACTATTGTCTGTTTTACTGAGCATTGGTTGAGTAAATCTTGTAAAAATTATCTGGATACTTTTGCAGGATATGAGGTTGCAGCGTTTTATGGCCGAGAACACGCATCTAGGGGTGGTTCTTGCATACTGGTGAAGCAAGGTGTGCAGTATAGCTTGGAATCTCGACTTTGTGACCTTAGTGTACCTTTCAGTTTTGAATGTTGTGCTGTCACAATTAAGCTTGCTTTTTCTGATAGGATTGTGGTGGCTGCAGTGTACCGATCTCCTAGCATTGATTCTTTCATTGATGCGTTGAGTCGCTTGTTGATGGTCATGCTCGGGGTTTTTAACAGTCTCATGTTGTGTGGCGACTTCAATGTTGATTTTCTGAGGGGACTCAAGGGAGAGGAAACTGTTTCTGGATGTCGTTAACTCAGCTAATGGAAATTTAAAATATTACCTGTCCTACCAGAATAGATGGTCGTGGTTCCAGGACATGTATTGATAACATTATAACCTTCTTCAAAGAGTTTCCAGTCACAATCGCATGTTTTTGAAACGGGACTTTCTGACCATCTGGCCCAGCTGACTGTGTTATCTCCCCTTTCACCTCGTCAGTCTTCGACTGTTGAAATGAAGTTTCGAATGATAAATAATGAAAACATTCACACTCTTAATTCCTGTCTCCAGCATGAAAGATGGGTGGATGTCATTGAAGCTCCTGATTGTACTACGGCATTTAAGTCATTTTAAATACCTTCCTTCGTTTGTTTAACCATGCTTGTCCTGAACGCTCAAAAATACTTAAAGGTCCTGGGAAAAAGCCTTGGATAACGTCAGGAATAAGAACCTCTTGTGCGCGAAAACGGGAGCTTTATGTTGTAAGTAAGAGCAATTTTTTCCACAGATTTCATGTCTTATTTTAGAAGGTATAAATCTATTCTTCGTAGGGTAATACTTCAGGCGAAAAAGAATTTTCAACATTGATTACATTAAAAAAAGCAGTAATCTGAGTAGGGCAACTTGGAAAGTTGTGAATGATGAGCTTGGTAATTCAAAATCATCAAACAACCCTATTATCCTCACCGATGGTGATGTAGCTATCAGAACCCCAACTGATGTAGAAAGAAAGTTTAACGAATATTTTGTTTCAGTTGGTAATCAACTATCACAGCTGGCTTCTTTTGATTCGGCTCTTGAGTATGTTGCAAATGTCCCAGGTCTTCAACAATTAGATAAACCTTCTCTTTTTTTGTTTGAACCAACCACTATGGCAGAGGTTCTAAAGCTCGATTTCAAAGCTGGGAAAACTCGAAGTCGAGTGGGTGGGATGGGGTTACATCTGAAGTTCTTAAGAAGTGCGCATATCTTATAGCTTTTCCTCTGGTACACATAATTAACCGATCTTTTTCTGAGGGAATTTTTCCAGAAAATCTAAAGCTGTCTGTTATACGTCCAATCCATAAAAAAGGCCAAAAAAACTGAGATTTCTAATTACAGGCCAATTAGTCTGCTCTCTTCTTTTGCTAAGGTGTTTGAGATGATCATTCTGGCAAGACTTCAATGTTACTTTGACTCTAATACTCTCTTGACTGCATCTCAGTTTGGTTTCAGAAAAGGGTTTCTCAAATTCTAGCGCTGTCAATGATGTCATTGGTGCCGTGTTGGGGAGCCTTGGATGGGTCGCAGTGTGTCGTGCGATATACTGTGATCTGTCCAAGGCTTTCGACTGTGTCAACCATTCTGCTCTTTTGGGTAAAATTGAAAGATATGGCTTGAACGGTGCAGCTCTCTCACTCCTTTCTCATATCTCTCTGAGAGAAAGCAGACAGTTTTCTGTAACAAATAAAGGACAACTTCAAAGAGGTTGGTTGAGGACCAGCTCAGGAGTACCTCAAGGCTCCGTACTTGGTCCTTTTTTTATTTCTATATATATATATAAACGACCTTCCTTCCAATATGAAAATCAGACATTGTTTGCTATGCGGATGACACAACTGCTCTATCTTCTTGTCGTGATATTCACAGCCTCGAAATTATTATGAATCAGTCGTATGTCAGCTTGATATAAGTGGTTTGAGTCAAATGGTCTCCTATTGAATGAAGAAAAAACTAAAATCATGGTTTTCTCACCAACTTTTCGTGATGTAGCGGGTTTCAGCGTTAATTGTATCAACCCATCAGAGTCTGCCTCTCTTCTTGGTGTTGTCATTGATTACAAGCTCAACTGGTCTAAACATATAGATGCGCTATGCTCAAAGCTGTCTTCAATTACCTTTGCTTTTCGAGTTTTTAATGCCTGCAGTTGGTAAAGAAACTATCGTTCAAATTTACTATGCTTATGTTATACAGTAGACTGAAATACGCTATTGGATTCTGGGGATCTTCTAGTGAAATTTTAAGGGTATTTAGATTCCAAAAAAGAATTGTTCGCATTATGTCTGCAGCAGGTAATCGTGCTCACTGTAAGCCTTTTTTTTCAGCAACTGAATCTCCTCACTCTTCCAAGTATCTATATACTTGAAGTTTTGACTTTCTTCCAAAAATAACCCACATCTGTTTGTAGAGAACACTTTTTAATCATCAGTACGATACCCGCCCACAGGGGGTAATATGGTCTACCCGATCCATAGATTGACAATTTTTGAAAGGGGCATGCACTATTCAACTCTACGGTTCTATAACGCGCTGCCTCGGCACCTGAAATACATAACCAGCTCACAATTTTTTCTAAAAAACATTAAAACTAATTTGCTTGAAAAAATGCCCATATTCTGTTCAAGAATTCCTGTCAGATTGCACAAACATGTGAAATAACCTATGTTGACTATTTGATTGTTGATTTTATTTAATTGTTATTATTATATTTATCTACTATTTTATCTATGAATTATTTCATGTAACTTTATGTTATTAACGAAATAAATTATTTCTGATTCTGATTCTGATTCTCACGTGATGGAGAAATGTCACCAAACTTCAGTGGACACTTCAAAAACGATTGTGCATTCCTATTGATGCTGGATGCAGCTGCATCAAATACTATTGGCCTCTGATCAGTTCTATGTGATTGGCAGCTGAGTGCACACCTATTGTGACCTGTGTTCTGTCGTACAGTTAATAATTAGTGTTTATTTCTATTAAATGCACGTTTTAGAGTTAGTGTGCAAGAGGTAAACACACAAGATGACTGTTGTAGTTCCTCACTTATGTGTGTCAAAACGCTCTGGTTATTTATTTTAACCTAGATTGTAGCTATGTGTTACGCTAGAATTGCAACACCATTTAACTCCTAATAAAGCGTTGCGCGACCTCAACACGTGTCTTTGTTCCAACTGTTGTTACTTTTTAATGAGACTCTCTTATTACACGTTTTATTACGACAATCTTTACACAGGTTAATAACATCTGATTAGCAGAACCATTAAAATTTCAAATACAGTTCTGATAAACTAGTTCCCACGAACGAGTAATTAGTCACACAGACTAACTGATGCATAATTTTTAAATAATGATCGATGAGGATATACAGGATATATATATTTGTTTTTTTGGCTAATTCTTTGGATTAGTTTTCAAACTAAAATGTTTGTAATATGAGGTTAAAATGATATAAAAAAAAGAAAGGAAGTCCGCAAAGATAATTTTTCTACAACATTTTATTTCTTCATAACTCGGTAGAAACTTAAACAAGGATAACGTTTAATTCAGTTTGTTCGATTTTATTGCTCTAATGGAAATGTAAAACTCTTATATAAGTTTCTCCTTTTTTAATTTAACTTTCAAATAATAAATGAACGGAAAAGGAATGTAGAGCTTTGAAATTTAATGTCTTGGATTAAAAGAGTAAATCGAACTAAGTTTTAAACGAAAACATCGCAATTTATTATGTTTTTAACTAGCAGTCGGCACTATTAGTCACCAGTACTTTAAATCGTTCATGAAACAAGTAGAGAATTAAAAACTGTAGTTATAAGTATTAGCAAAACAAATTGAATAATTGTATCAATAAAACTACCTAAACATAAACTATGCTATTAACACCAATAATCTTAATCAATTTCCAGTTTGTTTGATTTCTCACCAGTAGCTATTAACCGCCATACTCTGTAGTGTTAAATATTTATAATTTTTGAAACAACTAAATAATGATTATTGGTTAAAAGAATATGGTAAGTTTATATTTTTTGCTGAATTTTTATTTATTCTTTATTAATTAGGATATTGAACAATTTTCGAGGGAAGCAAGGTCAAACCTGGAGAACGCTATAGAGCACCGCAAACAATCTTATGCACAGTAAAATTATATGAAATTTCATACTATAGTAATTCCATAATTTATGGTAAAATTATTTTTTAAATCATTTTAGTGTTTAAATCAGCTGTTTGAACATAGGACTGTCAAAATACGTAATATAATTATAAAGTGATGTTTATATAGGGTAAGAGTGTAAATAATAGGAGAGAGAAATTCAGCTGACTCAGCTACAAGGGAAAGGTTGATTTTCGCATATCTCAATTGTATTTCAAAATAGCCTATTATCGTACTGAGCGATTTTTATACTTTTAAAAGAAATACACGGATGTACTAAAGTAATGCAAGGCATATATTATATTATAATTTGTGAAAATAAAGTGACGAGCAATATTTACTACGTAGCATTCGAGATTGTATACTTTTTTTAGAATAATCACTTTAATACGCTATCGTTAAAAAACTAATTACGACTTTATTCAAACTCGTATAGTAAGATTATTCCTATTCTCTCCTACCCAATTGAAAGCGATATACTAGTTTTTTAGTAAAGTTTTTTAAAACAAATAAACATTTCTGCACATTTTAATAACAATTTTTATTATTAAATACATAAGTGTTAAAATTTATTACTTTACTTATTTATGATTTTTAGATTTCATGTTTTAATAAAAGTTAAATAAATGTCTGTATAAGCGAGAGGAAATGTACTGTGCATAAACTCACAATAAGCGCAAGTAACAGAGTAAAGCCCATTGCATAAACAAATTTCTTTACTCCCCATTTACAACGTTACAGGTGAGAAAGCATGTGTACCCAATAAAACAAGAGAGTTCATTTTCCAGTCGGTTTGAGTGTGAAGTCTACAGTTAGTGGAAGATTATTGTGACAATGTACGATTAGTGTAGTAACTAAGGCGCGTATTTTCATATATCGGCTTGCAGCAGACTCGAGCTTTGCTACGAACCGATAATATTGTTTCACATAACGTAGGTAAGATGGGAAAGTTCCATTCACTGTGAATGATGAGTTGAGCTCCAGATCGTCTTCTTCTTAGTGGAGCGTTTGAAATCTCTTTAGACAACATGACTCCAGATTCCAGGACTAAAGTCTGTGACAGTGTTAGATTTCAGACGCTACAAAAATAGGAAAGTTAACTGAAGCTAAACGCAACTTTAAAATGTTCTTCTTCTTCTCTACTTGCAGGATTTGGGCTATAACTTGTTGCGTCTTCACAGTTTAAATATTTTAATGGTTTTTATTGGTTATTGATCAATTTTGAAATTTATAAAAAACATTTAAATTTTAAAGAGAATGGCAATACGACGTTGAGATCGTTTATTCAGGAATATTGGCTTGAGTATTGTATATGAATGTATGCTTTATAGAACATTTGTAGGATGATCTTTTCCGTATGGTTCTGAAACTGTAAGAATTTGATTGTTGCCGACTGTGGCCCTCAGATCTAGACACATTACAACATGATCCTTTTTAACACATTTGTCTATCTCTTCAAGTATTTCATTAAATTATGTAAGATGGTTAAATATATTTTACCTTACTCAGGAGCATACATCCCTACTGATGTTATATGTTCCCTTTCAATTTTTACCTTTCGCGCCAATCTTTCGTTCATTCACAAATGTACTAGCAGTTATCCACGGCTTGGAACACAATTTCGTAGGCTTTGCACGTATATGAGCACTTCTGGTTCCAGTGAATTTTCCGAAGCCATGCCTTGTTAATACAGTTAAAAGAAAATATGCCAAAAACTGTATATTTATGGCAATTGTAATATACTTCGGTCTAAGTATTTCCTGTGCCATAGTTGATTTTGCCTTGTTTCCTCGAAAAAACACAAACCCATGAATGAAAAGTCTACTCCGAACGTAAAGCGCATGCATTTATCCATTGTAATTTACTTCAAGTCTAGCATATATCGGGTATCACAATTGTTGGTTTTCTTTCTTGCCCTGGTCAAGAATACATACATATACAGTACATATGCAGGTCGGATGAGCCTACTTCTGGCAAAACACAACATTGACTTTAAAACATTCTTTAAATCAATATTAAAAGTTTGATATAAATATTATTTTTATATCTGTATTACAGAATTAATTTGCCAAAACTTACAGATAAAAATATGTTTTCTAAAATTTAAATATTTTCTTATTCTGTGGCCAATATAGTGGTTGCAGAAAAGGTTGAAATAAGACCGGAACTATAAATCTTACCCTATGCTTTTAGACAACAATTATAAAACAAATTGAAAAGAATGGTTATATTATTAAAACATACGGAGTTCATCGAATAACATTTTTAAGATTGGTGGTGATTTCCTTATTAAAGTTCTGTATTGTGAACGTTATATATACCGATATATATACAAGTAATCACATTGGCTTTGGCTAGTGATATCACATGACCTTCAACAGTTCTCATTACATTTGTACAACAGCTTTGTTTTGTAATTTAAAATTACATTTATAAATTGTTGTTATTCTTAGGATTCTCCTGTCTAAAAGCAACTAATCAAAGAACTGTAATAAGGAAATCACCACCACTCTCAAAAATGTAATTCGATGAACTCCATATATATGTAAGTAATCACATTGGTTTTGGCTAGTGATATCACATGACCTTCAACATAGTGGAGGTGGCGTCCACCTTAATAAACATTATAATTATCTTAATTACGCATGCTGTTGCTATTTAGTTTTCAAACTGGTTAAGTTTTATTATAGTAATAACTTAAATACACAAATAAATATTTATTTGTATTTAAAAGATATAAACATACACAAACACACAAAATGGTAGAAGTACAGAATGGCCTACCCAGTGCGTATAAGCCGACGCTATAAATATTGTGACGCTGTAACATTTGAGTTATGTAAAGGACCGCTAGCGAGGGAGAAGGGCTGTACGAAACCTGTTTGCATTCTCGTAAGATTTATAACTCCTCAAGTCCGTATATTAAACTGCTCTTTTTCGAGCGCTAAAACATAAAGACGTTTAAAACATAAAGTTACATTTAATAAAGTTTTGAGAATATTACCCAAACATTTATTTAATTGTTACTATTTAAGTCTCAATTACTAAAGTCTATCAACAAAAGAACCAAACAAGATGTACAGTTTTTTAAACATGCATTAGGTAATATGTGTTTCTGTGGACATAAAAATCTCATATTATCATAGTACGCATAAAGAGACATAAATCTTACCCTTTCAGCGCTGATAAAACTGATTTATTACTAAACTCTGCTGTAAGAAGTTGACATAATGCCTGTTGACATAATTACTGAGTGACGTTCTGACTAACAGCCTTATTTAGACAGACATCTTACTAATGTCCAAATCTTTGCTATAATTTCTAACTCTCCCAATAATTTCCTTTATAAAAATTATCTTCTTTAACTGGACGACCACAAGACTTGCCTCTAGAAAACTTGACTACTAACGTTTATGTCAAAAAGGTTTTTATCATGATTTTTCACTTTGAAGAAATGTTGTGATCACGAAGTATTGCAACCACGAGTTTTGCTGCTACGAACAATACATCAACTAATTATATTTAATCCGAGACACTAATTAATGTAAATTAATACAGCTTCGCCAGAAGGGTTAAGTCCGGATTTACTACCGCTTTTAATAAGAACAAAATTAAGGATATGAATAACTTGTATCATTCAATTCTATTCTTTATTTAAACGTATAATTTGCACAGTAAAACAAAATATATATAAATTTTGAGCTTTGTCAAGTACCATAATATAGTACAGTACAAACAAGAACGAGTTATTTTAAATTTCTAAGTCAAAGATTAAAATTACGGAACCTTTGTAGACAATAAAACAGTGAACTTATTAGGAGTATCCTCAACAACCTCTTAAAACAAAAATGTTTTTCTGCTCCTATTTGTTTCGCTAACTGATTGAACAGCCGAATACCAAATTAAAAGCGACTTTTCTCAAACTTGACCGTTCTGTGGTGGCAAAATCATAATTCAGTTTTTACTTCTTGTATCAAAATAATGAGAGCCTGTTTTAAGAATTCCAAAAAGAGCTTTATAAATAACATTTTCATATATAAAGAATGCACTGTAAATACATTTAAATTTAATAAAACAAATCCTTTTGTAAGAGTTGGATTTGCGAAGGTTAAAAATCATTTTGGAACAGCCTTCTGGAATCTTATCACACCGTCTAAAGAAGAAGGATTAACCCAAGCCGCTACACACCGTTGCGCAGTAGACTTTCGCAATATCCTCGGTAAACGTCTAAGAGAACATCTATGTTACAAGAGGGCTTCAACATTCTAATTACAAAAGTTGCAGAGCTCAAGCGTTCCAAAAGTTCGCCTGTATGAGCATCTCATCTTATAAAACTTTGACAACTCACAAAAGGTGATACTACCGTAATGGACAATCCCCTCGGTTATGTGAAGCGAATGCCTACAGAAACTGTATTTCAGTCCATAGTACTTTTTACAGCGTCTCTACCGGTAAGGAGCAGGGTTACGTCATCTACAAACATTGCGATTTTATAGTACTGAACTGTACGTTCTAAATCATTAATATGAACTAAGAACATGACGGGGACAAAACGCAACCCTGGGGCACGCCAATATTGACTTCACTCCAAGATAGTCACGTTCTTTTGAATTAGTTCAACTTAGACCAAACTACATCTAAAAAGATCGCGGGAACTTTAACTTATTAAATTATCTTGAAGTTACGTAGGAGTGACAAAGAAAAATAAAAATCTGTTTTCTAAATATACAGCACGTAATATCAAACAAAATTGATAGCCAAGTTGATTATCAACTCGCAAAGGCTGGTTACAAAAAATAAACTTTGTGAATCATACGAACAAAGACAAAATTTAATCTCGTACACTCTTCTTTCTTGATTTTACGTGGTAGCTTACTGAATACTAAACATGTATGCTCTTATTCTTGTTATTAAAACTTTTCGTCGTTTAAGATTACTTATTCGTAAATTAGTTAGGTTTAACATAATTTTAATTAGTTATAGAGACTTCATTAGATACTAAAAATTAAAAGAAAAAACTGTATTATTAGACACGATTACGATATAAAATGTAATTTCACCGAATTCAGATGCCTATTTTCTTAAGGTTTAAAAACTTTTAAATCAAGTTACAAAAAACGTACTATGATTTGTTTTATTTATATTTAAAATCTGTTTTTAGTAAATTTATTGTACGTTTAAATTAAGCTTGTCCATATATTTCACTTAATGATCACCTTATGTTGGGAATAAATGGAAAAAGTACATTAATTTAATGGTTGCGTTATTTAATTTGTGAAATATATTCTGATATTGGTGCTAAATATTTATATTCCTCACTTATATTCGACATTTTGGCTCCCAAAGCACCACATCGTTTAGTCACGGACAGCATAGAGAAGTCAGGACATGTAAACTCCGAGACTGAACGTCTGACACAATGGTTATTTTTATAGTAGGTCAAGCCTTAATAAGGAAATAATGATAGAAAGGTTATATAGCTTTTTTTAGTTACTAGACTAATTATTATTAGTAAAATTATAATAATTTAGTTGTCATGGCGTGCAAAGAAAGAGACTCGACGCCTTTAGTACAGCTAGATTTTAATGTGTTACTATCCAACTTTATATGCAGACAGACATACAGTTTATCCCCCCATTGTGACATAAACAATAACAATACAATAAATATTGTGGTGATTAAGAAACTATGGTTTATTGAATATTTTCAATAATTCTTCTTACTAAATGGGCTAATGATGAACAGTACAAATAATACCCAAACCATCAACTCCTTGGACCATGATAAAAGTTAAACAAGGTTTTATAGTTTACGTAACATACCGTTTTGATTAGCGCTACACGTTCCTCTTACCAAACAACGTTATTGGAATCGTTTTCCGATTCAGTGCAGATAACCAAAGCGATTGTTCATTGACATTGTTGGAGTTTTGAAACCAATACAGTTATTCGGAATCTGATCTGGCTAACTGCGTTGTATCCTGATGGCCGAGATTTTTCACGACTTATGTTTTTTTACAAATATATTCTTGTTTAATAAGAATCTTGTTTTATTGTTTTATGATTTCATCTACTCTATGGTTTTAAGTTGTGATTTTTCTTGTGTTATTTATAACAAATATCATGAGACAACAAGAGATTTCATTTAATGTGAAATATGCCGTTTCATCTGCATATCTCATCTACTGCATGAATTGTACAACAATCATGATACAGTCTTGGTTCTTTCTCAGCAGTTAGAACTAAAATGGTTTTTATGGTCTATGTTATAAAAACAATTCTATAAACATCTCTGCATATCAACGTTACCTTATGAAACAATCCAAAAAAAAACAATTTACGAAAAGATTAATTATTTTAAAAAAAATAAAAAAAATTTGCGAAAGGATTATAATTATTTATTTTGTTATAATTTTTTTGGAATTATTTCAGGTCAAATTTCAATAATATAAATGTATGCTCTATATACTCAAAACGTATATGTAATATACCATGGTATGCTAGAAATATCATCACCACAATGTAGCTGATTGATTGGCCGCGACACTGATGAAGTACCCATAAATGGAATGTCGGGCCTCAGTAACGAGCTGTCAAACTGTCAGCAGCTACAATGGGACAGCTGGCAGCAGTATGTCGTCCGATGACAGACAGGGAACAACGTTACAGCAGCAAACAAACATTACTCGTCACTTTAAATTCATTGATTTGATAAAAACACAATATAAATAATATTTTTATTACCTTAGTACGGTCTATGGTTGCATTGCAAATGATTATTGCTAAACCGACAATTTGAAATCGGTATTAAATCCTGTTACAACCACTCCCACCATTCCTACATGACGACTTCATTATATTTCAGCAAATGATGATATGAAAATTATTCACAAACCTTGTGCACCCTTAATGTACAACCTGGTGTAAGGTGTACATTCAGGTAGCGGAAACTTGAGTGTGTGTGTTTTTTAAGAGTTCTAACTCAAATTTATCTTATTTGTGAATGCATTTTGTAAACATTTTTAGAACTATCGTGAGTATTTATCGAAAATTCATTTTAGATGTGCGGAAGAGCGTTTTCATATTGAATATAGGAACATTTAATTTTACTTTAGAACATGGTTTCTTAACTAATAATAGGATTAATAAAGTACGAACACACCAATTCTGATTAAAAATATGGTTCGGAAATGCAAAATTAGTACGCAAAGTCAGCGAAAGGAGGAAACAAAATTGATTTATTAATTGTCTTTATTAGGGAATGTATACTCTTCACAAAGCAAAATAACATTTTGTAATCATAGGATACACAATAAACTGAGGTCTAACTGCTTAGATACAAAGATGGATTATGAAGTCACGGCTTAAACCCAACTGGAGAGATCAGTTCCGACATAGGTCTCAATGATTGGCGGCAAGTTGGGGCGTCTGGTACAAAGGTTAATGAAGATTTGAACAGGCTGTTTAAATTTGGGGAAAAGGTGTAAAGGGGGGTTTATAAGAAAAAAAACGATCAAATCTAATAAATAGTGCTGAAAAAGGGAGTAAGCTATGAATTCGCTATCTGATTCCCCGACTACAAACACTTTTATTAATTGATTCTGGAGACTGTTTTAAGGTACAGAGATTTATCACCAAAATAAGGAAAATGTGGCTGAAAGTATTCGATTCTTACGGTATTTAGAATTAAGTTAAAAAAAGTAAAGAGTAACAGACATTATCATTCTCCCCATATTTGGACAATAATTCTCCTCATTTTTATACAACGAAACGTGTTGAAAAAATGCGTTTCCGTTTAAACAAAAAAAAACAACTATTCCTAAATCGTTCATAGAAACTATCAAAACATTTTTTTATCGGAATGGTAATTTGGGGGGAAAGGTATAAAATATTTTGTCTACATCCCCCATCTGAGGACTATTATAAGGAACACATATATGTGACATTAAAATCAAAATAGGGAAAAAACTACATTCAATGGCTAAAAATAGTCAATTCTTATGGCATTGAGAACAATTTAAAAACAAATTTGAGTTAAGGCCATTGCAATAACCATGCTTTCCATATTTGTATAATTATTATTCTTACTTCTGGACAACGAAACACGTTGAAAAATAAGTCTCAGTTTAAAAAAAATGGTTTTAATATAAATTGTCCTTAGAATTCATTAAACAATTTTTAAAATTGTATTATTAGTCGATAAATTTAGTACTGACACAAAGTTTTAGTAATAACCTTCCAGTAACAACAATTTAACATCATAAAGTATGTTTTGTATAAACAGAACAAATCGAATACTCATTTGCAAGTGAAATTCTAACCCTCGTCATAACTGAATCCTTTTACAGACACGATTACACAGAAATGTAAGAGGATTAGTGGTTCCAGAGGCAAGGCATTTTAGCTTATATTCCTTTAAAATACCCAATAACTTACTACGATAGTCAATTCTGCAGACAACTGCAACTTTAGTTTCTGTTCCATTGATTCAAATTAGTAAACATCTGAGATCTCTCATCAGTAATAATAATTGCTTAGCCTACTATTTATAAATAAAAACTCTTTAGTTTCAAATATAAAATTCCCGGTATGAAGTTCTTTAATCATAATATACGTGTCAAACATAAAGCGGAATTTAAACCATTAAATATTACTCAGACTTGCATTTTATTCAGGAAACTAGAAAATATTATGTCCTGTACCGTCATCTAATGTAGCTAGAAATTGTTTTTCCTGCAATACAGACATATTCAATGTACCTAATAACATTGTAAACTTAAATTTCAGCGTTATGGCACATAATTACTTTATATTCCCAGATATTTAAATAAATATAAATATTTGTTATCTTCCACGTAAATAATTATTACCACACTTGATTAATGATCTAATAGAGAGCTGAGTTATTGATAAAACCTTGGGTTTTACTAAAAAGGCTTTTATCTGTTAATTCCTTAAGTTTCATTATTCAGACGTATTTATTATAAACAAGGTAGGAGTTTCCTACACAACGTGCCACGTACGAGCCTTCGCTCAAGTCTATATCGAGATGTCCTGCGGATAGATATGCAAAACGTCAATAGATACAACATAAATATTTTCAGACGGACAGAAAAGAAAATTTACCAGGCTACTTAGTTATAAATGCTAGCCTCACTGTGGACATCCATCGTCAGTCAACCGAGTTCCGTTTTAACATCTTTTGACTAAATATGGATACTCTATAGAAAGATATTTCAAGAAAATATCTTCTTTTTGTAATATTGCTCTGTGAGTAATTTTTTCACGTTTTTTTATATTAGGCCCAATGATTAAATCTTTAAGCAAACTGAGTATAGTCATATGACATGTGACTTAGTAGCGTATTTAGTCTAATGAAACGAGTTATGAACTTGAAATTTTGCATGCAACCTCAGTGAAGCCTGCCTTCGATTTTAAGTTATTGTTGGCCAAGTATTCAATAATTTCAATGAATTCAATACCGTTGAAGTTCTTTAACTGAATAATCCAATGTTGTCTTACACGGCTGGCAGTTTTAAAACTATTGATAAAAATAAATCATCTCAATTAAACTGGTAAATTTAAAATAAGGTAAAACCCTTATTAAATCCACATTAACCCTTAACTTTATATTAGTTTAATGAAAAGTCAACTAAGACCCTTTTTAAATGATTTTATTGCCATACACGTGTTTCGGTATTCAACCATCATCTGTTTGAAGACTATCTAAATAGATGTTACATTTATATGACACAGTTGTAATTTTGATTAGTAATTGATTACCGATAATCGACTACCGAAACACGTTTATGGCAATCAAACATTAAAACAAGGGTCTTAATTGACTTTTCATTATACCAATAGCAAATTCTAATTTTTATAAATATTTTAAATCTTAATTATGGCAATAGATAAGTTCAAAATGCTTGTTAAGATATTTAGTAGATCAATGAAATGTAATCGATTTCAAAAATAGGTTATGATTAATACGCACCTCATAATATACATGAGAAAAAATATTTATTAGGTACTTTAATTCTAACCCAAATTCACTTTACTTATAGTGAAAACATAACAATATCTTATTAATACATTTTATCGAAATATCTATTATTATTACGTGTTTGTTCATTTCACGTGTATGGTTTATTGTGTTATCTACTAAACAAAATACTCACTTGCATGCAACATTAGGCAGTGTTGCGTAGTATTGTGCAATTGAAAGCGTGCCACAGGAGAAGGCCGATCAAGTTTGGAAATAGTCTGACCGGTGAGAGGGGGTAATAGTAAGATATAAATATAGAATCAACAAAATGCCGATTGTACTGGATGTGGTCTGATGAAAGCTATAAAGTTGCACAAACAAACACAGTTAGAGAACATTGAGGTAGCAACATATTTTACATTATATCAAGAGATAATCTTTACCCAGAGCCACATTATTTATAGTGAAAATAAATCAACACGCTATTAGCACATTTTATATACGATTTTTATCAGTATAAGGTATATGCGGAAAATGAGCTCCCCAGATTCCAGACAAGCAGCATCGTAAGGTGAATTGGAGCTCATCCATTCACATTGAATCAGCCTTTCCCACCATAGCTTCTTTATTAGGCCAATGATCGTGTAGCATGTATGGTTTATTGAATAATCTGTTGAAAATGTTTCACTTTTGTGAAAGCTTATGCGAATGTTGTATACATTCTTTAAAGATTTTTGCCGGTTTAAATTAATTATATTCTTGAGATAATTACACACAATTATATATTATGTTAATATGAACAATATTTTCTTATTTTAAACATTACGTAACAATGCGTGTGTGAACAAATATCTAATTTATATAAATTAAAATTATTTTTAGTACAATCTTGAAAATTGTTAGTTATAACAATTTTGCTTCATTTATATTTTAATTTAAAATAAAATATTGCACCTTGATTAAATTTTTTCTGTGTAAATTGCATGTGCTCGTACTCGGAAAGTATATCAGAGTATCCCGAATAAAAAAGAAATTTTTCTTAATATATTTTGATAAAACTTACTTAAAACTAATGCACCTGCGCTGCAACTATGCCAGCAACTTATTTTGCTACTGAGGTATAGGAGGTTAAAGTCTAAGCGTTTGTCAGTCAATATGTTTCCCCATTCAAAAGTTCACAGGTGAGAAAGCAGGCATATCCAATAAAGCAAGAGAGTTAATTTTCCAGTCGGCTTGAGTGTGAAGTCTAGTGTTAGTGGAAGATAAATGGGACAATGTACGATTATTGTACTCGTAGTAACTAAAGCGATTATTCTCATACATCTGCCTGCTACACACTCGAGCTTTACTAAACCGACAATTTGAGATCAGTATTAAATCCTGTTACTTCCCGCCCTCACCATTCCTACACGACGACTTCATTATATTTAAGCTACTGTCATATAACACCTGAATGTGAGGTAAAGCTGTAATGAAAATGAATGCGCCATCAGGTCTTTTCTTTGACAGTTGCTAAAATACTTGATCATAAACAAGTACGTAACAATATTTGATAAATGAAGTTTGTGATTGAACTGTATTTTTCAGATTCTAACATTTGGCATGAATTCTGATTTAGATTTCCAGATGTGCTAACAGACGTTTTTTTTAATAACATTGCAATTATAAGAACGTATATCAACTCAGTTTCATAGTATCTGATTTATTGGTACGTTAATATAATAAATATTTAAATGCAATTTCAATTCTTGTTGACATGGATTTCCCATAATACTCTATGTAGAATACTACATAATAACCCTGACAAATAGGTAGTGTTAAGCTCAACAGCGTTACAAAAACTCTGTATTGTATAAGTGATAAATTGGTTGAGCGTTAGCGAAGCCTATCACTTGAGGATCTAGAAAAATATCAGTTCAGTATATCTGACAGTTCTCACGATAACCCGGAAACGAACAGGTGTGTAGACTTGAAATTTTTATCTCTGTACAAGGAATACTGAATTCGACGATGATGCCTGTCAAGCTGATGTTTATTGAATATTTTTAATTGGTTGCCATAATGATAAAAAAGAGAAAATCATAGAAATTTTTCTACAGACTGAGATCGTTCATTTAACATTTTAACGTATCGAATTTGGTAGATGGCTTGGTAAGACCCTCGTTGAATTCTACTGGGTCCTTCGATAATCTGTAGTATCAGTTTATTTTTATGTGGACAAGATACGGATCTATGCTTGTCTATGTCCCTCCGTGGGGGCTGAGCGTCAGAAAAATCCATAATTTAGGTTGATATCTCGAGAACAAATTGACCGATGAACTTGAAATTTTTTATATTTTGCTTAGCTACCACTAAGGGTTCTTTCAAATGTTCTCTTTTGTCTTTCTGCCTAAATAAGTGTCTGTTCTTTTTTTGTATGTATTTATTATTTATGTGTATCCTTTAAATTATCCTTTAAGTAGGCACCGTTTGGTATCTTGTTCTAATTTTCAAAACATTTGAAAAAAGTTTTGTTCCAATAATTACAAATTTATTTATTATAAAACTTAGTAGAATGAGCGATAACTCCTTTAGTGATGCTTAATCCTCCCCCTTAACAATAAACAATAAATAAATATATTTGGTTTAGTATAAACAAATACCCTTCACACAATCTGGTAACCTTTAGCCAGTAGTTTCCATTACAGTCAAGTACTAAATATACGAGTATTAGATCTGAGCCAAATAAGACTTAAAAGATTTGATTAACAACACCAAATGTATCCTTAAAACTCTTGGTAAGAGAAAATTATAATACAACTTTAAAGTTTTGTATAATTCCAACTCAATTCTGACGCTTTAATATTTGAGTGATGTAAAAACCACTAGAGATGCGGGAAGGTTATAGCAGACTTGTTTCTCAAGTTATATCCCTTCAAGACCACATATTAAAGTGTTTCCGTGGATTATCTTTCTTCAAAAATTATCTTGTAAAAAACTTCTTTTCTTCTTCGTTTTATTATTTTATTATTATAAAAACATTGGCTTCACTATTACTTAATTACAACATAAATAACTAAAAACATTGACAACCGCCATACTTTGCAAATATTATTGATATCACAGTATTGTTACTTGGAAAACAAAAACTTTTGAAGGAAACTATTTTTAGGGAGCACATTAAAAAATATGAATATAATTTTATTTACAAACTAATGATTAACACCATCATAAACGCTTCAAATACGTCAATATATGTATGCCTCCAAGTATATAAAGGAAAAATTAAATGCTATTCGTTGCTAAGCACATTACCCGACGACCAATTTACTATTAGTATAGTGTCCACAGTAAACCAAATAAAGGTTTTATGGAAATAGAATATTTTTTGAATCGGCGATATATTTTTTTTTATTCCTTTGTAAATAAAGATAAATTTCTAGAATTTCTAGATTAGTAGTGTACGGCTAATGTGAATTAAATATGTATTAGAGTACACTAGTTTTACAATAAATTTGTGTAACCGATTCAAACAATTTAGTCTATACTGGTATTATTTTAAAATTGTTACAAAACTCAATTAACGATTAAAATTGTTAATACGAGCATGTGCACAATCGTATTGAAACCGATATTGAGTATTTTTACATTTTGCCACTGAATATTTACAGTTTTAAGTATTAAAATAAGAGGGATGATTAAACATAACTTAATGAGGCATTCCTTCCTTAAAAATTGAGAAAATAAGTGAGCACAGCAAGCTTATGGCAATTCCAAATGGAAATAAAAACCAGACACAAAGTTTGCTATTCTATGGATGAGAAAGCATATAGGGAGTAACGAGTGTGTTTTATACTAATGCGAGATACGACACTGTTTAGGTTTACTACAGTTTATGTTATTCATAGACTTAGCAAAAGAAAAGGATAGTATAGTGAAAAGATGTCAGGCAGCAAGGACTTTCACTGAACTCTCTCATGTTTATAGGTATTTTATACTTTCCAACAATGAAAACCGAGGATTTTTTTTTGCGTTGGGGTATTGGGGTGGATTCACAGATCCTCACACGTCAACCTGAGCTTATTGTGTGCCCCTTTGATGTTAGAGGGGTAAGCCTATCATTGTGCCCTTAATTAGGCTAAGAAGCTTTTCCCCGATACTAGCATCTGGTTCGTCGCCTGGTTGTTTATCACCGAAAAGAGCCCTTCTCCTTGCTCCCAGTCTCTCACAGTCCAGTATTATATGTTTTGCAGTCTCTTCAGACTTATTGCAGAGTCTACACTCCGAGTCCTCATTTCGTAAACCTAGAGTGTTTAGGTGTTTCCTGAAGTGGCCTTGTCCAGTGATCAAGGCAATCACTTGCTTAACCTGATCCCTGCCCAGCCCCATCAGCCATCTGGTGAAGCCGGAGCTAGAATCAGCAAGCAGTCTTTTGCCGAGTGCTTGTCCTTGGTGACTCTGCCACCGCAAGCGGTGTGTCTTCCTGGACCATTTGTTTATACTTTGATAAGCAGCTGACTTGCTTATACCACAACTCGGTTCTGGACCGGTGTATGGCATGCTTGCTCCGCTTTTGGCAAGCCTATCGGCGCATTCGTTGCCACCTATGCCTGTATGGCCCGGTACCCAACCAAGACGTACAAAGTTGCGTGATCCAAGCTTGCAGAGAGTGTTGAAGCACTCCCACACAAGCCTGGATGAAATTCTGTTGGAGTCAAGAGTTTTAAGAGCTGCCTGACTGTCTGACATTATGCAGATGTTCTTTCCCTGGTACCCCCTGGTGAGGCCTAGGTTGGCACAGGCCAGGATACCATAGATTTCGGCTTGAAATATGGAGCAGTTCCGTCCCAAACTGCCGCAAAGGGCAGTTCTAGGGGATTGACAAAAAAAACCGACGATACAAACAAGGTCAGCAAACTGGGTGGCAGATTCGAAAATATTACAAGTCTAATTGTTTACATTATTATGCTCCTGTAATGCAAAAGCTACTATGCATGATTGTGTTCGCGCGTAACGCGGAAATAATTTACAGGAATGATATGCCCAGGACAAATTCCAGAAGAAATATGCCTACTTCCGTTTCAAAAGTATCATATGACTTCTAAATATCACAGCATCGGTGATCTCACTAAAAGAGTTAACACATTGCAGCTAGGATTTCCCCCCTGGTCTAAGATATTTCAAGCGCTATTGACATTTTGAGATATTCAATACAGAATCATATATTTTTGTTCAGCAATTCGAATAGGAATATATTCCAATTATGATTACCTATGTCCGAGTTCTATATCATTGAGAAGATATATGGCTATGTTAATATATTTTGCCTTACTCCGGAGGAAATTATGAGCGAAACTGTGGGTTACAGCTAGTGTTATATACAATCCTGAGTAATTCAACTTGGATCTGCCCACACCCAAATAAGAAATTACGAAAATGTTAAATGTAACGTAAAGATCGGTTTTCAAAAATACTCGTAAAGCGAGGGAATCAAACGAAATTATAGCCCAAGTGAACACACAAAGGTTGTTGCAAAATATAAACATAGTTTACTACACTGTGAAAGATACCATTTACTCTGTTGCGTTTTCTTTCCTAATTACTATTTTTTATTTTTTTTATTTGAATTTTATAGTCTGATCTAGTTTAGTTTTATAACATTAATTATCAAACATTTATTTTATTCAAATTTTCTATTATGGAGAAATCAGGAGAAACTATAACAATTCTACCCGTTTCCAAACAATAATTTGAATTATAAGATTGCATTTTATGAATTAAGAAATACAATTAGAGAATTTTAAATAGCTGTCACATAAAAATGTTTAAATTTACCAAGAAACCAAAAGTTACACAAATATTTTTATATGTTGTTACTTATTTTACAATAGGCTAGTTTTTGTCTTGAATAATAATAAATCAATTTCTTTATATTCTAGTTTAACTTATTTAAGAATAGTTTTCATTGTTGGGTTTTTATCATATCTTATTAGGATCGACTGACAATCAAAATAATTTTATTCAAGAATTAAATAGTTTTTAATCTATTATTGAGTAGTTGCTATTGTACATTTCTTACTATTTAGATTGTTGTTTGATTTTTACCTAAGTTTAATCGTTGTATATTATATATTTTAATAATCTTGATATTGCTAGCATATTCTGAGTTAAACATTTAAGAATTGTATTATTAGTACTGTACGGATATCAGGTAATAACAGTACTGAATATTAATTAAATGTTTAAAGAGGCTAATTTATAAACATGCAAAAATAGTTGACAGTTTTTATAGGACCGAGTAGTTACCAATGGGACGAGTCCAGTTTATAACAAACTTTATTATGTGCACTCGATTTTTAGCATTGAAATTGAAATACTTACAAGTTTACTCCATGTTAAATACATTTTAGTACCAACATTAAAGGGAATAAGTAATAAAATTATAAAAATAACTCCTCTATTACGTCTTAAAGTACAAGTTTTTTGCGAGTTCCTTTTATATTTACATTAATTTATTGAATATTTAAAAAATAAATTCAACAAATCATGACTGATAATTCTGAATTGAATTACTAAGAGATCAACCTAAGTCATTTCTTTGGTCATATTTAGTACAAACAGATATGTTCATATCATAATATCTAATGATTATATTACACATTATAAAATAGTAAATTAAATAAAAATCAATGTCCTATAGTTCCAGATTAGCTAACATATGTAACCGTATAGTAATCAATATAAATTAAATCCGAAAAATCATCGACTCGATAACATTTAATAATTGTTTTAAAAAGCCTAAGGATAATTCAACATGTTCAAAAGCTCTATACGTTTTCTACCAAACAATGCTATTGGAATTGCTTACTGATTCAATAAAGACGGCCAAAATCAATTTTCATCAACGTCGTTGTGGTTTTGAAATTAACACAATTCCCAGAATTTTATCTGAGTAACTGCGTGGTTCGAAAAAACCGAGTTTCACTAAGGTCTATGTTTCTTTAAAACACAATTTGTCTTCACCGGAATATACTTTCGTCGTACTGTTCATTTGGTTTTTCAAGGCCATCATGTGACTTTTGCTAAGGAGCCTGCTTTAAATTTGCATAAGGATTACTTAAATTATCTTATATATATTATATAATATTCCTATAACGAAATCAAATCAAAAATCTATTAATCAAAAATGTACAAACCCCAATGTATAACAGTTTTTTTTTATCTACACTGAAGAGCTTGCCAAAAGCAGTCATAGCGTACAAAATCCTTACTTGAAAAGGGCGCTGTATGCAAAGTATACTATCTATTTTACAGAGGTTTAATTTCCGTTTCTATCGAGTATGCAAACATTGAATACAGCTTTGCACGACACGTTGTTATCTACAAGTTCCTGGTTGGATGACGAGTTTGAGAGATCCTCGGTGAAGTATATCTAGAACTCCTTTGAGTATAAGAAACATCGGACTAAGCATGATTAAAATGTCAGTCCCAGAAAATTGTACTGTGCAACTTGGTCGCGTGGTTTAATAACATATTGAAGACAAGAGGGGAGCCAAGAAGACATGCTCCGGACATTGAGTGCCGCAGCTTCATATTGAAGATTCTAATACGTAAAGTTACATGTGACACTCATTATATATATATATATATATATATATATATATATATATATGTATTACATCATATATTTTGTGTGTGTGTGTGTGTGTGTGTGTGTAATTTCTTGATTCTTCTTCTTCTTCTTGATCTTGTATTAATAGTTTACTAAATTCTAAATAATATATATTTTTTGCAAATAAATATGTTACAACAAAATTTAAAATGTATGTTTTAATTTTTTCTCTGTACTATCTGTTTCATTTTTTACAATCTTTACAATCCAATATGGACAACCAAGACGATTGTTCATCACATTTACTGAGGTCTTGAAATCAAAATCTTTGATAGTCTGATCTGGTTACCTACGTACTATCTCGATGACCAACTTCTACCAAAACGGGTTTTAATATCTTCTTCTCTCCTAAGAATTGACGATCTTCGTACTGTAATCTCTTGTTATGATTCCACTCGAGTCCCTCATGTGAAATGTGCCGGGAGACTACATCAAACTTGCAGATCCTCCTAATTGCTTTGCTCTAGCAAAGGAATTTTAATGTAATATTCTCTTATCTATTCTCTCTGCATACCACACTCCAGTTCACAGTATGAGGTGGATCGTAAAGTCACGTTAATTCGTATATTCTACACACTTATGACATAGCAGCAGTAATCCGTAGGAGTGTTATTTCAGATAGTTCCAACGAAATACTTTTAAATTTTTATAACCATCTCAAGTTTTAATTTTTATCTCTTTCAAATTCCACTACTAAACGAATTGCATTCACGAGACGTATATATATTGGGGGGTGGGGGTACCAGAAATAATCATCTTAATGTCACTGATAGACTAAACACGACATTGACAAAGTACGAATAAGTGGAGAGCGGTGTCGGGCCTCAGTAACGAGCTGTCAAGCTGTTAGCAGCTAAAATGGGACAGCTGGCAGCAGTTTGTTGTCTGGCGATAGCAAACTGCTGTCAACAAACATTACTCGTTACTTGATATTCGAAAATTAAAGAAAAATCAAACTACTCATATTTCCCTAATTTATAAACTCGTTACAAAACAAAGACGATACAATGACAAAGAAAGAAAAAATAGAGTCAAGATTTGTCTGACATGAAAACCCCTCAGCAGGGTTTTGATAACTATCCTGATGATTTTATGAACTTCTTAATGTGTGTCTCCGAAGCTTCATTTCCAAATCGAATATAGGATTTAGTTGTTTCAAATGTTCAGCATTTTATCTCCACCTGTATAATAAAATATAATAAGGTAAGGATAAAATATAATAAAAGTATGGTCAAGGCTTATTGTTTTAATTTAATTTTGGAATTTCCTGTACTAAGAAACCCATAATGGTTTTAACATTAAATTGCTTCGGCGATGTACAGTAATATGCACTCTAGTAGTACTATACACTCACAATTATTGGAGACCAAAGTAAGCAGGTGACATTCCCCAAGGAATCAGAATAATTTACACCATATTTTTAGTGATATTACGAACGCCATGAACAAGAAACCCTGATAAACTTTAGGAAAGGTTCATCAATTCTTTGTCAAATTAGATGGCCGTTTTACTCGTACTATGTATATCGACCTAAGTTGATTTTCTTAACGAACAAGATTTTAGTTCTTAAGGCTTTTTGAAGGACAGCACTACTCTACTTCACACTCCATCGATATTACATCACTATAATTATCTAATACATCATTCCAGTATATGGATACAGATATCTTATTTTGGTATGTGATGTTATTATCGCTACTTTGATATCAAAATGTTTGCATTATTTATTAGTCTACTATAAATTTTGTGTTGTATGTATTTACTTATTTCTGATTCCATTAATCTCTTTAATACCTTATTGGTGTTATTTCTGTTAACAACTATTACATTCGAGTTGACGTTATTTTAAATTTTCTTCTAAATAGCCATGATCATATCTTATATAAAATAATTTACGTAAATTAAGAATCCGCTGTTGCTTTGACTTGATTTTGATCAAATACATGGACCTAAATATGTAAAAAGAAGGGAAATCTACACGGATCGTAAATGACGTGACAGATGTGTTGACCCTATTGAAATCCCCTTACGTTGGTTTCTTAGAACAATAATTATACTTTCCTAACTTTTCTATTATGATAAAATAAATAAATATAGGAAGGTATCGTTCTAAAACCACATGAGTTAAAGTATATAAACACACACTCATTATTTTTTATTACTAAACTAGATTCTTTTGAATTATACGAGCTGACTAATTAACCGCATGCTTCAAAAATTGTATTACACTTACCTATGTAATGTAGTACAACACTCTTGCTTCGTACAATACAGTATAGCAATACTTGTAACTTTATATTGAACATAAGTAGTTAGTAATAAAATATATACTTCTCATACACCGTTATATTATTCATTGCGGGTTTGAACAGTCAAGTTGTATGAAAATAAAAAAACTGTATAATATCGTCATCAAATTATAAAAAGAATTTATTTTCAGAAATATAAAAAATGTAATCTGACATACCGTAATCTTACCTAGAATATCTAAACATTTGATTAAGATTGTAAAGGTGTGTAGTTATAGAAAATATTTTATTTTATAAGAGGTGTTGATAATTACTTTTGATAATAACAATTTATTTTTTATTCATAAACTTTATATTTTAAAACAAACTGATTCTTATTTAAGGACTGAAAACGTTAAATCATCTACATATAGGCGATAGTCTATATTATCAGGAAACGGATTTGGGTCAATGTTTCATTGAATAGCTCTAAATAAAAGATTGACCCAAATCTTCTTGAAATGAACTATGTCAGTACTTGCTATAAGCTACCCTGGACGTTTTAATTCTGTATTCATGTCACAAGGTCTTCATGTCAAGTGTGTTTTCAATCAAACAGTGAAATAAAAAGTTGGTCATCAAAATCACATAATTTTTCTAAGATTTCAAATGTTGAAGCGAACACTTTCTTCTCAGAATGCTATGATACGCTTTAAGAATACTTTCCTTGGTTTGTTAGACGAACTATTTCCTTGATTTCTCAAAATTGGATGTAAATACCGAACTATACTGAACATGGACGATGCTCCAAGAACTGGATACGGGATGTATGAAGTAGAAAGGTAGTAAAACTAAAACTTGCAATTAAAGTTGTTCATGTAGTTAAAACTGTTCCCCAAACTTTAAAAGACACCCATCAGCAGACGTTTAAGCCAATTCATTATTCAATTTCATATCAATTAAATACTACTTCATCAAAAGAGTAAATCAGGTGCAAGTTAAGAGTTAAGGCGTTTATATATGTATAAGCATAGTATATAAGCATTTCGCATTATAATTTCACTTCCGTGCAGAGCGCATACTGGTCTAGGGGAATAAAATTATTAATCGATAAGTTACTCTCATACAATGCAAAATGTTTAAAACCTTCTCATATTTTTATTTTTTACCCCATATGCGTAAACATTTCAGATTACAAGTGTAGTATCACTTATTATTAGTGTTTTTTTTTTTTTTTTTTTTTTTTTTAGTTGAATTGTGTAATTTATAATCGAAGGTGCAGTATTTATAAAGTTCACATAAAGAGCTAACTTGTGTTTCGTAATAATTATTTAAGAATGGCCTTTATAATTTCAGAAGTAAACCTTTATGCAACTAGCGATCACCTTTGTCCGCTTCAAGAGCTAACCCCAGGCTTGCAGTCTTCCATACAACAAATTTCATTAAATAAACAGTGCATAAATTATAATTTGATCAATAAAGTTGTTGCAATTATGATGAAGTATTTACGAATTAATTTTACATTATTTTGTGCAAATCGCCACTGCAACAAAAAAGAATTAAAGACGGGGACCTTTCATAACAGTATGGCTATAGCACGGTTCAGATTATACAAGAATAACTCTTTGCCTAAGTATAGCAGCATGCTGGATAGATAGATTATCTGTTTGCCTGTCGGATTTTCTTTTATAGACCCACACCACGTTCATCAGCTTCATTTGCATTTCTTTGAGGATAAACTTTTGTAAGCCATCTGCATTTCAAAAGGCTATATTAATATTTCCTTGAAGAAAGATTTGCTGTTTCAATAAATACCAGTGCTTAACATGAGGTTCATAATCTACAAACAATAATTGGAAGAATTATTTTGAGTTCAGGTTTAATTTGAACTATGCTGATGTGACATTTCAGTTTTTAATATTTCCTTTTTTTGAAAGTTAGAATATTTAATACATTCCCTGTTAAATGCTTTTAAACTCCTTTCATATTTAAATCAGCCTAATAGAGGGACTTTGTGTTAAAACAAATAAGCGATATTTTATACAATGGCATATTATTAGAGTATTCTTCTGTTTAAGGTGTAAACTTGTTTATTCAGTGTACCTTCTATATTTTAAGTTGCAGTTCACTTTTCTCATAGGTGAAGAGGTATTACAATAAATTACACTATATTTTGTAATGTGGGTGTGTCTTAACTCGAAACTAGGTAAAGAGACAGCAACTTTTTTTTATCTCTTCAGACGAACATAACTCTAGGATTCCGGAAGTCAGGTCTGTGACAGCGTCAGATTTTAGACGCTGCACTAAGAGGAAAGTAGACTGAAGCAAAAACTGAACATTCACAATTATTCAGTTATTCCCACCTTAGCTACGTTATGTGAAGTAACCATTGCTAAATTTTTTAAAGCGGAAAGTCCGATACTTTGATAAACCATGAGGATACCAAGTAGCTTTATCTAATGCCTCACGGTTTACTCTATATGTAGTTCAACAGGGAGAACTATTTAGATAAAGTTGTCTTTTTCCTCTATTAAAGCTGACTAAGTATTTCAAATATGAACAACCTAAAATATAGTTCCAATATATTTGAAACTAATTATATTCAGACAGGTGAATTATACCGTGGACATTTCCGTAACTGTAGTATAGTTCAAGAATGTAATATATTAGACGATCCATACAGTTTTCTAGTGTAAGTTTAATAATCTGAAATAATGAAAACCCGCTGTCAAATATATCTCTCCTTGTTAATATCAGAATGAAAAGTGAAGCAGCTGAAAGCAATGACTGAACGCTTGGATCGTATCACACGTTTATAAATAACTGTGTTAGCGCCCACGTCCTAAATGTACCCATAGATCTAGAGACCAAATAAACAAAACTTAATTGAGAGATATATTATAGCTAAAATAACTCTGAAACAAATCTTATCGTATTTCGTTTTAAAAATATATTCTACCATGACAACAAAACTAAACTGTTGTTGCCTGTTCTCGTTAAGCTGCTTGATGGAAGTTTACATAACATTACGGCAGCTCACATTATCATAATGTTAGCTTTCGTGAATTTATGCAAATTTCTACAAAACAGTTTTGCGAGGATGTTCAGTGTTCATTAAGACAATTAAATTAGTTCAAAATGCTAAAATATAAAAGTTAACATATTCTAACTACTGGTAAAAGTATATTAGCATATGTAAGATAAATTTAAATGAAACATAAAACATTATAAAAATATTGCTTCTCTCCTAAAAGTAATAGTCTCTCATTCCTAAAATTTTTAATTTAATGTATACTTATATATTTAGATAGTATAGTATGTATTTATTATATGAGTTAGTAATTCAAATTTGTAAAGATTTTAAATTTAAATCTAAAAATAAAGTGTTACGATCCTTGAAATTTCATATTAGTAGTTTCAAATTTTCATTCCAAACCATTTAAATAGTCTGATTGAAGTTTTCTATAGAGAATGTTCTGATTATTACATTTAAACATTTTATTATCTACAAGATTTGAGTAGTTATCAGTGAAATATGTCTAGATTTATGTAAAAGTTAAATAACGAATATTATTTTATTTTTTATACAGAAAAGGCAGTAAGCGGAATTTTTATTAAATATTTAGTAGCAATGTGAATTTGATAATAAGGAAGATAACATTCCATTATAATAATTAGTTCACTTCCAATACAGTAGTAACGTTTAAGAGATAACTGTTGTTTAGAAAAAACGATCAGATTCGTCACTTGATAACTACTACGGCAATTATATTTAGTTGAGTTAAGTTTTGTCATTAAAAAGAATTAGATGGAGGCACACACTATTACAGACATAGCTTAATATGCATGTGGACAGAAGGCGCTTGCTTTATTTTCATATAATAATTATCTGTAAGGGAATAAGGTATTACTGTGTATATAATGACAATAATATAGAAGCCAACACTCGTTAATCCACTGTACAGTACCTGACTAGTTCTAATACAAGTAGTTACATCTTCATTACGGCTCTATACTGCGTGATCGTGACTAGTGACACGAGACTACAGCGCCGTGAGGCGACTGTCACAGTCAACGTGTTACACGATGTATTCTAGCGTTATTTATTTTACCACATTTACAGTAGGTGATGTACATCTTGGAAGAATAACTTAAATATATTGGAACAATTTTAAATTTAGTCGTAATATCCTCAATGTATTACAGTGACAAAGGAGAAGATGTTAATATTGACATTAACAGATTATGGTGTATTAACAGTTTATTCTTTTAGAGGTTAAATCTCTTAGGATTCTCAGATACATTATTAAATACAAACCTATAGTCCCGGCTTAGAATTATTATGTTTCTTTAGCTTCAATCCTGTCAAACAAGTTACTCAGCCAATGCAACTACTTTACCTAATGAAACAACGATCTTTTATAAACATAAGTAATGACAAATATATATTGCGTGTCAAATATATTCTCAGTAAATTTTCTTGTCATTTTGGCAAATTTTCTCTACAAATCAAATTTCTTATCAAGGTTTAGTATTTTACATTAAATATGGACAAGACTTTAACAAAAAGAATGTGTTCTACAGGATTGATAAATTACTGAAGGAAGTCATTTTTGACACCGAAAACAAAGGAGGGAACCATTATTAGAAAATCAACAACTTACACAGGTATATAATATAATAGATGCATTTCATAGATAAATTGAGTTCATAGTGAAATAAGCTACAGAACGCATACAAAACCTTGTTATAGTTGAAAAGTAATAGAGGCCTTAGGATGTAAATATCTATATATATATATATATATATATATATATATATATATATATATTTAGCCTGAGATATTGAATATTATATTTTTCTGCTATTGATCTTTAGCAAAGAAAGTTCGCAGTTAAAACAAACTCCTCAGTGTTTAATTTACAGGGGTTTTCGAACGAAAACACTACTAATTCACAAAGACAGCAAGATTTGAGACATAGGATTAAAGTCCAAAAGACAGTAAATTTTTAATAAGGTACGTTTCATGGAGCGAGATTAAAAACTAAAAATTTTGAGACAAGGCAAATCAAAGTACAGGAAGAGTAGTTGGGAATAATAATTAAAATATCATTAACTGCGATACTTCAACGACTGATGAATCATCTTTGCTTGGGAAAGTACAAAAGTCCAACTCGAGTGAAGCCGTTTTTCATCCCGTGCCCAGTTTATGACATTGTTTATCAGCATCGCACTGTCGTTACGCAATAGTTTAGCCAGAGCCGCGTAACGTCGTAGTACTGCATCGCATACAGATTAGTGACTCTGTAGCCAACGTGCGTGTTCTGATAACATAGTACTACATCTACAGTATATCAATCGGTATAGCACTCGATGTCTAAACAATTTATTCCCTTTATAAACTCACTGACACTAAACTTAATCTTAACCTGGAAGTGGTTAAAATTGAATTTCCCTGAATCCATAACCGTCTGTCAAATTTAAAATAGTTCTGGCCCATCGCCTACCACAAAGGTAGTATTTTTGTTTACCACCGATACAAGTAAGAGCATTCCGGACATTGGCAATTCACCTATCAACAATTCTGGACGTAAAACTGTTGTGACTACGCTAGAGCACTTCATATTTTGGCGGTCAATGTAGAATCCGAATATCATTGCCTCATCTACGTCTAGACTCTTGTCCTTGAGCCAGTTACCTTGATGGTGTTGGAAACCACCACTCACGTGATGGAGAAATGTCACCAAACTTCAGTGGACACTTCAAAAACGATTGTGCATTCCTATTGATGCTGGATGCAGCTGCATCAGATACTATTGGCCTCTGCAGTTCTATGTGATTGGCAGGTGAGTGCACACCTATTGTGACCTGTGTTCTGTCGTACAGTTAATAATTAGTGTTTATTTGTATTAAATGCACGTTTTAGAGTTAGTGTGCAAGAGGTAAACACACAGGATGACTGTTGTGGTTCCTCACTTATGTGTGTCAAAACGCTCTGGTTATTTATTTTAACCTAGATTGTATGTGTTACGCTAGAATTGCACCACCATTTAACTCCTACTAAAGCGTTGCGCGACTTCAACACGTGTCTTTGTTCCAACTGTTGTTACTTTTTAATGAGACTCTCTTATTACACGTTATTACGATAATCTTTACACAGGTTAATAACATCTGATTAGCAGAACCATTAAAATTTCAAATACAGTTCTGATAAACTAGTTCCCACGAACGAGTAATTAGTCACACAGATTAACTGATGCATAATTTTTAAATAATGATCGATGAGGATATACAGGATATATATATTTGTTTTTGGCTAATTCTTTGGATTAGTTTTCAAACTAAAATGTTTGTAATATGAGGTTAAAATGATATAAAAAAAAGAAAGGAAGTCCGCAACGATAATTTTCTATAACATTATTTAACCTTTATTTATATTTCTTCATGTCTCGGTAGAAACTTAAACAAGGATAACGTTTAATTCAGTTTGTTCGATTTTATTGCTCTAATGGAAATTTAAAACTCTTATATAAGTTTCTCCTTTTTTAATTTAACTTTCAAATAATAAATGAACGGAAAAGGAATGTAGAGCTTTGAAATTTAATGTCTTGGATTAAAAGAGTAAATCAAACTAAGTTTTAAACGAAAACATCGCAATTTATTATGTTTTTAACTAGCAGTCGGCACTATTAGTCACCAGTACTTTAAATCGTTCATGAAACAAGTAGAGAATTAAAAACTGTAGTTATAAGTATGAGAAAAACAAATTGAATAATTGTATCAATAAAACTACCTAAACATAAACTATGCTATTAACACCAATAATCTTAATCAATTTCCAGTTTGTTTGATTTCTCACCAGTAGCTATTAACCGCCATGCTCTGTAGTGTTAAATATTTATAATTTTTGAAAAACTAAATAATGATTACTGGTTAAAAGAATATGGTAAGTTTATATTTTTTGCTGAATTTTTATTTATTCTTTATTAATTAGGATATTGAACAATTTTCAAAGGAAGCAAGGTCAAACCTGGAGAACGCTATCGAGCACCGCAAACAAGCTTATGCACGGTAAAATTATATGAAATTTCATACTCTAGTAGTTATCCTTCCATAATTTATGGTAAAATTATTTTTGTAAATCATTTTAGTGCTTAAATCAGCTGTTTGAACATAGGACTGTCAAAATACGTAATATAATTATAAAGTGATGTTTATATAGGGTAAGAGTATAAATAATAGGAGAGAGAAATTCAGCTGACTCAGCTACAAGGGAAAGGTTGATTTTCGCATATCTCAATTGTATTTCAAAATAGCCTATTATCGTACTGAGCGATTTTTATACTTTTAAAAGAAATACACGGATGTACTAAAGTAATGCAAGGCATATATTATATTATAATTTGTGAAAATAAAGTTACGAGCAATATTTACTACGTAGCATTCGAGATTGTATACTTTTTTTAGAATAATCACTTTAATACGCTATCGTTAAAAAACTAATTACGACTTTATTCAAACTCGTATAGTAAGATTATTCCTATTCTCTCCTACCCAATTGAAAGCGATATACTAGTTTTTCAGTAAAGTTTTTGAAAATAAATACACATTTATCCACATTTTAGTAACGCTTTTTATTATTAAATACATGAGTGGTACAATCTATATTTTACTTATTTATGATTTTTAGATTTCATGTTTTAATTAAAGTTAAATAAATGTCTGTGTAAATAATAAAAAACAAAACTTAGTATTTTGATTTTCAATTTGCGAGAGGAAATGTACTGTGCATAAACTCACAATAAGCGCAACTAACAGAGTAAAGCCCATTGCATTAACAAATTTCCGAGCAAAATACGTATAGCAGTAAGTAGAATACATTTCAATGCGTTCTCAAAATATTTCGGATCCCCCCCCCCCTGTACAGCGGTCCAGATATTTTTACCACACTTCACATTTTAAGGAAAGTGGTTAATTAATCAAAAACCACTCAGGGTTACAATTATCTGTCAACGATGTAAAAATCATCAAGTTAAAAGCTTTAAAACGGCAGTTTTGATGAAAAAAGAGAAAAGCGACAAAGCTTAGTTTTAACGATAAAGCTGTGTTAGAAGCCTATATAATTCCCAGATGGAAATTTAAAGTATTTAAATATATGAGGATTCTTCAGCCAAATAACAGGACATAAATCAACTTGTTCATAATCAGCAGATGCAGGGCGATATGGCGTCGATGAAGTTAAGGCAGATTCAAATAATACGTGCATTTAAAGATTTTTTCCATTTCAAACACGTAATAAATAAAACACACAACGTAGGAGATGGAAAAAATATCACTCATTTCGTCAGGATATTATATATTTTATACAGTTAATTTTTCCAATATCGCATTTTTGAAGTTATTGTCACAGACATTATAATGAATAACAGAGATAAATAATGTTAAGGAAATAGACACCTCCTTACATTAGGTCAAATAAAGATTTTTCGATTTTTTTGAATAAGATACCCCTCTCCCCTTCACTTATTATGTTGCTATTGTATTTCCTGGTTCTGTTGGCAATGAAATTAATCTGGAATAAGGAAGATTGAATTTTCACTAGATAAAAGCCACAATCAATGCTGCTGGAGATAGCACCGATCTGGAACGAAAAGAGAATATTGCATTTAGTACAGGGTGAGGCAGGGAAGTATCCCTGACTTTGAAGGTAAATTAAAAAAAAAACGAAAAGTGTTAGAACAAAACTTTATTGTGGCATCAAAAGGGTACAGATGGAAGTTAATTCTTACTTTGTTTTAAACAATACATCATTCAAGTGATATCCATCATTGTCAACACACTGATCTAGTCTGGTTCTGAAGTTCTGCATAACTCTGCGAAGCATTTGTTGTGGAATGCGGGCAACTTCAACGCGAATTGCATCCTTCAAGTCGTTTAGGGTTCTGGGTCGATGTTTAAACACTTCACTCTTGAGGTATCCCCATAAAAAGTAATCACACGGAGTTAAATCCAGCGAGCGCGCAGGCCATGGAATGTCACCATACTGGGAGATTAATCGCCCGGGGAACATTTCCCTCAAAACAGCCATCGAATGTCTAGCAGTATGGGCTGTGGCACCATCCTGCTGAACCCACACTACTCCAAAATTATTCTGTTGCAATTGTGGTGCAAGAAATTGTTGGAGCATGTTTACATACCGCTCGGAATTGATGGTAACACAACGATTGTCCTCCTCGAAGAAATAAGGCCCAATTATGCCTTCACTGCTGATTGCACACCAAACAGTCACTTTTTCACTGTGTAGAGGCCTCTCATGAACTACCCTAGGGTTTGCACCACTCCAATAACGCATATTCTGCTTATTAACAACTCCAGAAATGTGGAAGTGCGCTTCGTCACTAAACAAAACTCGTGCATCATGAGGCAAGTCAGCAATTAAAGTTTCACATGCCTGTACTCGTTGTTGCCAGTCCCGTTGTGTGAGTTCTTGAACGATGACCATCTTGTATGGATGGAAGTGGAGTTCTTCGTGGAGAATACGACGCACAGTGCGATTAGACAATGCAAGGGCGGATGCATGCTTGCGGGCAGAACGCTTAGGAGACTGCAAGATCGATCTTCTGACACGGTCAATGTTTTCTGGAGTTCGGACAGTTCTCCGAGCCCCAACTCTCTTTTTCACTACACTACCACATGCACGGAAGTTTTCCACCCACAAAAAAATGGATTTGCGGTCAGGAACAGGGTTGCGAGGGGGAATCCGATAACGAGTTGGGAATCCGAGCGAACGCTGCACTGCAACAATAGACTTATTCTGAGAAAAATACGTATCAACAGCAAAAGCGCGTTGCTCATTCGACCAAGCCATGTCTACAACTGACAGCGCTAATATCGGAAAATTCCGTGGCCACAGCGTCATTCGAACCTACCCCCACTCCTCCAACATGTCCCCACTACTCACAATGCCACCTCGAAAGTAGGGATGTTTCCCTGCCCCACCCTGTATGTTAAAAAAGGAAATTCTGGTACTGTACAATGAAGTTCCAGCATAGTTTATTCAAGGTATATAGTTATACTAATAATGGTAATACTAATAGTTACATACTGCATTTGTGGTTATGATGTAAAGTACATCTTAATGGTCTCAATAAAACATTGTACAACCTCATCTGACTACTTTAAAAGCTTTCATGTATCGCTATGTGATTTTCAATCATTGTACTGGAAAATTATTAAATCCAGAAGCATGCTACTTTGGCCTATACTTTCATGAACGTTTTCCATTTATTTATTCGTGTAATTTATAATGTATATTATTATAAAATCACACTTCCGTTTTAGAAAATGTATGACTATATTAAAAATGAAATGAAATAACTGTGTAAAAATAAATTGCTTGAGTGAAAAGTAATAATGTTGTTATGAACAATTTTGCACGTCGTACGAGAAAACTCATTTTACATATTGTTACAGGATATTGAATTCTTAAATTTTAATCTTAATACTATTTGTTTCTCGAATATAAAGTGTACAACACGACCTGGAGGATATTAAATTTGAGTAATACTAACTATTTTTGAGACTGCAACAACAATCATACTCTTGTTTTAGTTATCTCGGAAAACAACATTAATATACATTACTTTCTTAAAATATTTGCGACGATAACAAGAGCTAAACCGAGTGTACTACTGAGCTATAAGAGGTTAATTACTAGCGGGCAGTTAGTGAGTCTGATTCCCCATTTGCAACGTTACAGAGGTGAAATCATGTGCACCGAATAAAACAAGAGAGTTCTTTTTCCAGTCGGCTTGAGTTTGAAGTCTACAGTTAGTGGAAGATTATTGTGACAATGTACGATTATTGTAGTAACTAAGGCGCTTATTCTAATACATCGGCTTGCAGCAGACTCGAGCTTTGCTACGTACTGCTAATCTTCTTTCACAAAACGTAGGTAAGATGAAAAGTCTCATTCACTGTGAATGTTGAGTTTAGCTCCAGATCGCCTTCTTCTTAGTGGAGCGTTTGAAATCTCTTTAGACAAACACGACTCCAGATTCCGACTAAAGTCTGTGACAGCATTAGATTTCAGACGCTACAATAATAGGAAAGTTAACTGAAGCTAAACGCAACTTTAAAATGTTCTTCTTCTTCTCCACTTGCAGTATTTGTGCTATAACTTGCAGCGTCTTCAAAGTTTAAATATTTTAATGGTTTTTATTGGTTATTGATCAATTTGGAAGTTTATAAAAAACATTTAAATTTCAAAGAGAATGGCAATACGACGTTGAGATCGATTATTCAGGAATATTGGCTTGAGTATTGTTTATGAATGTATGCTTTGTAGAACATTTGTAGGATGATCTTTTCCGTATGTTTCTAAAACTGTAAGAATTGGATTGTTGCCGACTGTGGCTTTCAGATCTCCACACATTACAACATGATCCTTTTTAACACATTTGTCAATCTCTTCAAGTATTGCATTAAATCATGTAAAATATCTAAATATATTTTACCTTACTCAGGAGCATACATCCCCTACTGATGTTTATATGTTCCCTTTCAATTTTTACCTTTCGCACCAATCTTTTGTTCATTCACACATGTACTAGCAGTTATCCACGGCTTGGAACACAATATCGTAGGCTTTGCACGTGTATGAGCACTAATGGTTCCAGTGAATTTTCCGAAACCATGCCTTGTTAATACACAAAATAAAATATGCCAAAAACTGTATATTTATGGCAATTGTAATATACTTCGGTCTAAGTATTTCCTGTGCCAAAGTTGATTTTGCCTTGTTTCCTCGAAAAAACACACATACCCATGTCTGAAAAGACTACTTCGAACGTAAAGCGCATGCATTTATCCATTGTAATTTACTTCAAGTCTAGCATATATCGAGTATCACAATTGTTGGTTTTCTTTCTTGCCCTGGTCAAGAATACATACATATACAGTACATATGCAGGTCGGATAAGCCTGCTTCTGGAAAAACACAACATTGACTTTAAAACATTCTTTAAATCAATATTAAAAGTTTGATATAAATATTATTTTTATGTCTGTATTACAGAATTAATTTGCCAAAACGTACAGATAAAAATATGTTATCTAAAATTTAAATTTTCTTATTTAAATATTTTCTTATTCTGTGGCCAATAGTGGTTGAAGAAAAGGTTGAAATAAGACCGAAACTATAAAAATTACCCTATACTTTTAGACAACAATTATAAAACAAATTGAAAAGAATGGTTATATTATTAAAACATACGGAGTACATCGAATAACATTTTTAAGAGTGGTAGTGATTTCCTTATTAAAGTTCTGTATTGTGAACGTTATGTATACCGATATATATATATACAAGTAATCACATTGGCTTTGGCTAGTGATATCACATGACCTTTCAAACATAGTGGAGGTGGCGTCCACCTTAATAAACATTATAATTATCTTAATTACGCATGCTGTTGCTATTTAATTTTCAAAACTGGTTAAGTTTTCATTATAGTAATAACTTAAATACACAAATAAATATTTATTTGTATTTAAAAGATATAAACATACACAAACACACAAAATGGTAGAAGTACAGAATGGCCTACCCAGTGCGTATAAGCCGACGCTATAAATATTGTGACGCTGTAACATTTGAGTTATGTAAAGGACCGCTAGCGAGGGAGAAGGGCTGTACGAAACCTGTTTGCATATCTCGTAAGATTTATAACTCCTCAAGTCCGTATATTAAACTGCTCTTTTTCGAGCGCTAAAACATAAAGACGTTTAAAACATAAAGTTACATTTAATAAAGTTTTGAGAATATTACCCAAACATTTATTTAATTGTTACTATTTAAGTCTCAATTACTAAAGTCTATCAACAAAAGAACCAAACAAGATGTACAGTTTTTTAAACATGCATTAGGTAATATGTGTTTCTGTGGACATAAAAATCTCATATTATCATAGTACGCATAAAGAGACATAAATCTTACCCTTTCAGCGCTGATAAAACTGATTTATTACTAAACTCTGCTGTAAGAAGTTGACATAATGCCTGTTGACATAATTACTGAGTGACGTTCTGACTAACAGCCTTATTTAGACAGACACCTTACTAATGTCCAAATCCTTGCTATAATTGCTAACTCTCCCAATAATTTCCCTTATAAAAAATATCTTCTTTAACTGGACGACCACAAGACTTGCCTCTAAAAAACTTGACTACTAACGTTTATGTCAAAAAGGTTTTTATCATGATTTTTCACTTTGAAGAAATGTTGTGATCACGAAGTATTGCAACCACGAGTTTTTGCTGCTACGAACAATACATCAACTAATTATATTTAATCCGAGACACTAATTAATGTAAATTAATACAGCTTCGCCAGAAGGGTTAAGTCCGGATTTACTACCGCTTTTACTAAGAAAAAAATTAAGGATATGAATTACTTGTATCATTCAATTCTATTCTTTATTTAAACGTATGATTTGCACAGTAAAACAAAATATATATAAATTTTGAGCTTTGTCAAGTACCATAATATAGTACAGTACAAACAAGAACGAGTTATTTTAAATTTCTAAGTCAAAGATTAAAATTACGGAACCCTTGTAGACAATAAAACAGTGAACTTATTAGGAGTATCCTCAACAACCTCTTAAAACAAAAATGTTTTTCTGCTCCTATTTGTTCCGCTAACTGATTGAACAGCCGAATACCAAATTAAAAGTGACTTTTCTCAAACTTGACCGTTCTGTAGTGGCAAAATCATAATTCAGTTTTTGCTTCTTGTATCAAAATAATGAGAGCCTGTTTTAAGAATTCCAAAAAGAGTTTTATAAATAACATTTTTATATATAAAGAATGCACTGTAAATACATTTAAATTTAATAAAACAAATCCTTTTGTAAGAGTTGGATTTGCGAAGGTTAAAAATCATTTTAGAACAGCCTTCTGGAATCTTATCAGACCGTCTAAAGAAGAAGGATTAACCCAAGCCGCTACACCGTTGCGCAGTAGACTTTCGCAATATCCTCGGTAAACGTCTAAGAGAACATCTATGTTACAAGAGGGCTTCAACATTCTAATTACAAAAGTTGCAGAGCTCAAGCGTTCCAAAAGTTCGCCTGTATGAGCATCTCATCTTATAAAACTTTGACGACTCACAAAAGGTGATACTACCATAATGGACAATCCCCTCGGTTATGTGAAGCGAATGCCTACAGAAACTGTATTTCAGTCCATAGTACTTTTTACAGCGTCTCTACCGGTAAGGAGCAGGGTTACGTCATCTGCAAACATTGCGATTTTATAGTACTGAACTGTACGTTCTAAATCATTAATATGAACTAAGAACATGACGGGGACAAAACGCAACCCTGGGGCACGCCAATATTGACTTCACTCCAAGATAGTCACGTTCTTTTGAATTAGTTCAACTTAGACCAAACTACATCTAAAAAGATCGCAGGAACTTTAACTTATTAAATTATCTTGAAGTTACGTAGGAGTGACAAAGAAAAATAAAAATCTGTTTTCTAAATATACAGCAAGTAATATCAAACAAAATTGATAGCCAAGTTGATTATCAACTCGCAAAGGCTGGTTACAAAAAATAAACTTTGTGAATCATACGAACAAAGACAAAATTTAATCTCGTACACTCTTCTTTCTTGATTTTACGTGGTAGCTTACGGAATACTAAACATGTTTGCTCTTATTCTTGTTATTAAAACTTTTCGTCGTTTAAGATTACTTATTCGTAAATTAGTTAGGTTTAACATAATTTTAATTAGTTATAGATACTTCATTAGATACTAAAAATTACAAGAAAAAACTGTATTATTAGACACGATTACGATATAAAATGTAATTTCACCGAATTCAGATGCCTATTGTCTTAAGATTTAAAAACTTTTAAATCAAGTTACAAAAAACGTACTATGATTTGTTTTATTTATATTTAAAATCTGTTTTAGTAAATTTATTGTACATTTAAATTAAGCTTCTCCATCTATTCCACTTAATGATTCACGTTATGTTGGGAATAAATGGAAAAAGTAGGCTACATTAATTAATGATTGCGTTATTTAATTTGTGAAATATATTCTGATATTGGTGCTAAATATTTATATTCCTCACTTATATTCGACACTTTGGCTCCCAAGCACCACATCGTTTAGTCATGGACAGCATAGAGAAGTCAGGACATGTAAACTCCGAGACTGAACGTCTGACACAATGGTTATTTTTATAGTAGGTCAAGCCTTATTAAAGAAATAATGATAGAAAAGTTATATAGCTTTTTTTTAGTTACTAGACTAATTATTATTAGTAAAATTATAATAATTTAGTTGTCATGGCGTGCAAAGAAAGAGACTCGACGCCTTTAGTACAGCTAGATTTTAATGTGTTACTATGCAACTTTATATGCAGACAGACATACAGTTTATAGCCCCATTGGGACATAAACAATAACAATACAATAAATATTGTGGTGATTAAGAAACTATGGTTTATTGAATATTTTCCTTAATTCACCTTACTAAATAGGCTAATGATGAACAGTACAAATTATACCTAAACCATCAACTCCTTGGACCATGATAACAGTTAAACAAGGTTTTATAATTTTACGTAACATTCCGACATTTTAATAGCACTACACGTTCCTCTTACCAAGCAACGTTATTGGAATCGTTTTCTGATTCAATGCAGATAACCAAAGCGATTGTTCATTGACATTGTTGGAGTTTTGAAACCAATACAGTTATTCAGAATCTAATCTGGCTAACTGCGTTGTATCCTGATGGCCGAGATTTTTCACGACATGTTTTTTTACAAATATATTCTTGTTTAATAAGAATCTTGTTTTATTGTTTTATGATTTCATCTACTCTATGGTTTTAAGTTGTGATTTTTCTTGTGTCATTTATAAGAAACATTATGAGACAACAAATGATTTCATTAAATGTGAAATATGCCGTTTCATCTGCATATCTCATCTACTGCATGAATTGTACAACAATCATGATACAGTCTTGGTTCTTTCTCAGCAGTTAGAACTAAAATGGTTTTTATGGTCCATGTTATAAAAACAATTCTATAAACATCTCTGCATATCAACGTTACCTTATGAAACAACCTAAAACAAAACCATTTACGAAAAGATTAATTATTAAAAAAAAAATAAAAAAAATTTGCGAAAGGATTATAATTATTTATTTTGTTATAATTTTTGTGGAATTATCAATTTCAGGTCAAATTTCAATAATATCAATGTATACTCTATATACTCAAAACGTATATGTAACATACCTGGGTGTGCTAGAAATATCATTACCACAATGTAGCTGATAGATTGGCCGCGACACTGATAAAGTACCCATAAATGGAATGTCGGGCCTCAGTAACGAGCTGTCAAACTGTCAGCAGCTACAATGGGACAGCTGGCAGCAGTATGTTGTCCGATGACAGACAGGGAACAACGTTATCAGCTGTACACAAACATTACTCGTCACTTTAAATTCATTGATTTTATAAAAACACAATATAAATAATATTTTTATTACCTTAGTACGGTCTATGGTTGCATTGCAAATGATTATTGCTAAACCGACAATTTGAAATCGGTATTAAATCCTGTTACAACCCACTCCCACCATTCCTACACGACGACTTCATTATATTTAAGCAAATGATGATATGAAAATTATTCACAAACCTTGTGCACCCTTATTCTACTATCCACCACCTTGTGTAAGAATGTACATCCAGGTAGCAGAAACTTAAGTTTGTAAGTTTTTTATGAGTTCTCACTCAAATTTATCTTCATTTGTAAACATTTTTAGAACTATCGTGAGTATTTATCGAAAAACTCATTTTAGATGTGCGGAAGCGTTTTCATATTGAAACATAGGAACATTTAATTTTACTTTAGAACATGGTCTCTTAACTAATAAAAGGATTAATAAAGTATGAACACACCAATTCTGATAAAAAATATGTTTATTAATATTTCGATAAAGTCGAAAATAATTTCATAATTTCATTCATAAATTAATTATAATTTTCACATGCACAAATAGATGTATTAGTTATTATTATAACCATTAAGAACATAAATATGGCAATACAATAACGAATTTTTTCACATTTCTAAATTGTGCTAAATTTTAAATTGTAAAGAACGAAGTAACTCGACAACATTAAGGTTCGGAATTGCAAAATTGTACGCAAAGTCAGTGAAAGGAGGAAACAAAATTGATTTATTGATTGCATTTATTCCTATAATTTACGCAAAAAGTAGCAAAAAATTAAAAATGTCTTTCTAGGAAATTATTAAAAGAGAAATTCGCTAAGGAACGTTAGCCGTGAATCTTACCGTTTAAATTAAGGAATGTATACTCTTCACGAAGCAAAATAACATTTTGTAATTCATAGGATACACAAAAACTGAGGTCTAAACTGCTTAGAGACAAAAGTGGATTATGAAGTCACGACTTAAACCCAACTGGAGAGATTAGTTCCGACATAGGTCTCAATGATTGGCGGCAAGCTGGGGCGTTTGGTACAAAGATTAATGAAGATTTGAACGGGTTGTTTAAATTTGGGGAAAAGGTATAAAGAGGGATTTATAAGTACAAAAACGATCAAAAATCTAATAAATAGTGCTGAAAAAGGGAGTAAGCTATGAATTCTCTATCTGATTCCCCGATTATACAAACACTGTTTTTAATTGATTCTGGAAACAGATTTAAGGTACAGAGATTTATCATCAAAATAAGGGAAATGTGGCTGAAAGTATTCGATTCTTACGGTATTTAGAATTAAGTTTAAAAAAAGTAAAGAGTAACAGACATTATCATTCTCCCCATATTTGGACAATAATTCTCCTCATTTTTAGACAACGAAACGTGTTGAAAAAATGCGTTTCGGTCTAAACAAAAAAACTAGTTCTTCCTAAATCGTACATAGAAACTATCGAAAACATTTTTTTTTATCGGAATGGTAAATTAGGGGAAAAAGTTATAAAATTTGTTGTCTACATCCCCCATCTGAGGACAATTATAAGGAACACATATATGTGACATTAAAATCAAAATACGGAAAAAACTACATACTATGGCTAAAAATAGTCAATTCTTATGGCATTGAGAATTAATTTTTAAAAATTATAGAGTTAAGGCCATTGAAGTAACCATGCTTTCCATATTTGTATAATTATTCTTCTTACTTCTGGACAACGAAACACCTTGAAAAATAAGTCTTAGTTTTAAAAAACTGATTTCAATATAAATTGTTTATAGAATTCAATTAAACAATTTTTTAAATTGTATTATTAGTCGATAAATTTAGTATTGACACAAAGTTTTTACTAATAACCTTCCAGCAACGATAACAACATCATAAAGTATGTTTTGTATAAACGGAACAAATCGAATACTCATTTGCAAGTGAAATTCTAACCCTCGTCATAACTGAATCCTTTTACAAACATGAGTAAACAAAAATGTAAGAGGATTAGTGGTTCCAGAGGCAAGGCATTTTAGCTTATATTCCGTAAAAATACCCAGTAACTTACTACGATAGTCAACTCTGCAGACAACTGCAACTTTAGTTTCTGTTCCAAACATCCAATGATTCAAATTAGTAAACATCTGAGACTCTCATCAGTAATAATAATTGCTTACTATTTATAAATAAAAACTCTTTCGTTTTAAATATAAAATTCCCGGTATGAAGATCTTTAATCATAATACACATGTCAAACATAGAGCGGAATTTAAACCATTAAATATTACTCAGACTTGCATTTGATTCAGGAAACTAGAAAATATTACGTCCTGTACCGTCATCTAATATAGCTAAAAGTTTTCCTGCAATACAAACATATTCAATGTACCTAATAACATTGTAATAATAAATTTCAGCTTTATGGCACATAATTACTTTAATATTCCCAGATATTTAAATAAATATAAATATTTGTTATCTTCCACGTAAATAATTATTACCACACTTGATTAATGATCTAATAGAGAGCTGAGTTATTGATAAAACCTTGGGTTTTAACTCAAAAGGCTTTTATCTGTTAATTCCTTAAGTTTCATTATTCAGACGTATTTATTATAAACAAGGTAGGGGTTCCCTACACAACGTGCCACGTACGAGCCTTCGCTCAAGTCTATATCGAGATGTCCTGCGGATAGATATGCAAAACGTCAATAGATACAACATAAATATTTTCAGACGGACAGAAAAGAAAATTTACCAGGCTACTTAGTTATAAATGCTAGCCTCACTGTGGAGATCCATCTTCAGTCAACCGAGTTTCGTTTTAACATCTTTTGACTAAATATGGATACTCTATAGAAAGATATTTCAAGAAAATATCTTCTTTTTGTAATATTGCTCTGTGAGTAATTTTTTCACGTTTTTTTATATTAGGCCCAATGATTAAATCTTTAAGCAAACTGAGTATAGTCATATGACATGTGACTTAGTAGCGTATTTAGTCTAATGAAACGAGTTATGAACTTGAAATTTTGCATGCAACCTCAGTGAAGCCTGCCTTCGATTTTAAGTTATTGTTGGCCAAGTATTCAATAATATCAATGAATTCAATACCGTTGAAGTTCTTTAACTGAATAATCCAATGCTGTTTTACACGGCTGGCAGTTTTAAAACTATTGATAAAAATAAATCATCCCAATTAAATTGGTAAAATATTTTCTGTTATTAAATCCACATTAACTCTTTATATTAGTATAATGAAAAGTCAACTAAGATCCTTTTTGAAATTCTTTTATTGCCAAACTCGTCTTTCGGTATTCAACCATCATCAGTGTTCATTAACCTATAAATAAATAATAAACAACTAAACATAAGTAAATTATAATTTTTATAAATATTTTAAATCCTAATTATGGCAATAGATAAGTTCAAAATGCTTGTTAAGATATTTAGTAGTTCAATGAAATTTAATCGATTTCAAAAACATGTTATGATTAATAGGTACCTCATAATATAAATGAGAAAACATATTAAGTAGGTACTTTAATTATAACCCAGATTCACTTTACTTACAGTGAAAATATAACAATATCTTATTGATACATTTTATCCAAATATCTATCATTATTAGGTGTTTGTAGGTGTATGGTTTATTGTGTAATCTACTAAACAAAATATTCACTTGCATGCAAACATTAGGCAGTATTGCGTAGTATTGTGCAATTGAAAGCGTGCCACAGGAGAAGGCCGATCAAGTTTGGAAATAGTCTGAACCGGTGAGAGGGGGTAATAGTAAGATATAAATATAGAATCAACAAAATGCCGATTGTACTGGATGTGGTCTGATGAAAGCTATAAAGTTGTATAAACAAACACATAGAAACAATCTTATATTGTGTGTCTAAATGTGCCTTAACCAGAGGACGAGACATACATGAATATGAGACAAGAGGCAAGAGATAACTACCGTTCGGGAATGCACAGAACGGTGGTTTATAAACATTTTCCTTCGCAGGCAGGTGTTCATTTTATAAACAGATTGCCGAACAAAATTAAAATGCCTCAACGCCTAAGGTGTTAAGGCGTCAAACGCTTTCTACCGTGTTGATGAGTTTTCTGGTATTCAACTGGGAGACCACGCGATGAGGAAACTGACTCCAGCGCCGAAAGTGGGCGTAATTGGCATGGAATGAATCGGGAGTGAATGTTGCAAGTTTAAATGTGGCCTTGATGTGGCATGAATGAAAAAAATTAGATATGAAAATTGACGTTTGCTATGCAATGTATATTGTCAACTGCAATTAAACGATTTGATTTGATTTGAGACGACATTGATGTAGCAAAATATTTTACATTATTTCAAGAGATAATCTTTACCCAGAGCCACATTATTTATAGTGAAAATAAATCAACACGCTATTAGCACATTTTATATACGATTTTTATCAGTATAAGGTATATTCAGATAATGAGCTCCCCAGATTCCAGACAAGCAGCAAGCGGAAGGTGAATTGGAGCTTATCCATTCACATTGAATCAGCCTTTCTCACCATAGCTTCTTTATTAGGCCAATGATCGTGTAGCATGTATGGTTTATTGAATAATCTGTTGAAAATGTTTCACTTTTGTGAAAGCTTATGCGAGTGTTGTATACATTCTTTAAAGATTGTTGCAGGTTTAAATGAATTATATTTTTGAGATAATGACATACAACAGTAACTTATATTTATGTTAATATGAACAATATTTTCTTATTTTAAACATTACGTAACAATGCGTGTGTGAACAAATATCTAATTTATATAAAGTAAAATTATTTTTGAGTACAATCTTGAAAATTGTTAGTTATAACAATTTTGCTTCATTTATATTTTAATTTAAAATAAAATATTGCACCTTGATTAAATTTTTTTCTGTGTAAATTGCATGTGCTCGTACTCGGAAAGTATATCAGAGTATCCCGATTAAAAAAGATATTTTTCCTAATATATTTTGATAAAACTTACTTAAAACTAATGCACCTGCGCTGCGACTATGCCAGCAACTTATTGTGCTACTGAGGTATAGCAGGTTAAAGTCTAAGCGTTTGTCAGTCAATATGTTTCCCCATTCACAAGTTCACAGGTGAGAAAGCAGGCATATCCAATAAAGCAAGAGAGTTAATTTTCCAGTCGGCTTGAGTGTGAAGTCTAGTGTTAGTTGGAAGATAAGTGGGACAATGTACGATTATTGTACTCGTAGTAACTAAGGCGATTATTCTCATACATCTGCCTGCTACACACTCGAGCTTTACTAAACCGACAATTTGAGATCAGTATTAAATCCTGTTACTTCCCGCCCTCACCATTCCTACACGACGACTTCATTATATTTAAGCTACTGTCATATAACACCTGAATGTGAGGTAAAGCTGTAATGAAAATGAATGCGCCATCAGGTATTTTCTTTGAAAGTGGCTAAAATACTTGATCATAAACAAGTACGTAACAATATTTGATAAATGAAGTTTGTGATTGAACTGTATTTTTCAGATTCTAACATTTGGCATGAATTCTTATTTAGATTTCCAGATGTGCTAACAGATATTCTTTTTGGAATAACATTGCAACTATAAGAACGTATAGCAACTCAGTTTCATTGTATCTGATTTATTGCTACGTTAATTTAATAAATATTTAAATGCAAATTCAATTCTTGTTAACAAGAATTTTCCATAATACTCTATATGGAATGCTACATAATAACCCTGACAAATAGATAGTGTTAAGTACAACAGCGTTAAATTAGTTAAATAGTTAAATAAGTGATAAATTGGTTGAGCGTTAGCGAAGCCTATCACTTGAGGATCTCGAAAAATATCAGTTCAGTATATCTGTCAGTCCTCACGATAATCCGGAAACGATCAGGTGTGTAGACTTGAAATTTTTTATCTTTTTACAAGGAATACTGAATTCGAAAATGATGCCTGTCGCTACTGATAAACTCTGATGTTTATTGAATATTTTTTAATTGGTCTTCAGGGTAACAATGATGGCAGAGATAAAATCGTAGAATATACATTTTTAAACAGACTGAGATCGTTCATATAACATTTTAACGTATCGAATTTGGTAGATGGCTCGGTAAGGCTTTCGTTGCATTCTACTGAGTCCTTCGATAATCTGTAGTATCAGTTTATTTTTATGTGGACAAGATACGGATCGATGCTTGTCTATGTCCCTCCGTGGGGACTGAGCGTCAGAAAAACCCATAATTTAGGTTGATATCTCGAGAACAAATTGACCGATGAACTTGAATTTTTTATATTTTGCTTAGCTAATACTAAGGGTTCTTTCAAATGTTCTCTTTTGTCTTTCTGCCTAAATAAGTGTCTGTTCTTTTTTGTATGTATTTATTATTTATGTGTATCCTTTAAATTATCCTTTAAGTAGGCACCGTTTGTTATCTTGTTATAATTTTCCAAACATTTGATAAAAGTTTTGTTCCAATAATTAAAAATTTATTTATTATAAAACTTAGTAGAATGAGCGATACCTCCTTTAGTGATGCTTAATCCTCCCCCTTAACAATAAACAATAAATAAATATAGTTGGTTTAGTATAAACAAATACCCTTCACACAATCTGGTAACCTTTAGCCAGTAGTTTCCATTACAGTCAAGTACTAAATATACGAGTATTAGATCTGAGCCAAATAAGACTTAAAAGATTTGATTAACAACACCAAATGTATCCATGAAACTCTTGGTAAGAGAAAATTATAATACAACTTTAAAGTTTTGTATAATTTCAACTCAATTCTGACGCTTTAATATTTGAGTGATGTAAAAACCACTAGAGAGGCAGGATGTTATAGCAGACTTGTTTCTCGAGTTATAACCCTTCAAGACCACATATTAAAGTGTTTCCGTGGATTATCTTTCTTCAAAAATTACTTTCTTGTAAAAAAACTTCTTTTCTTCATTGTTTTAATATTTTATAAAATACACAATTAAATATTATAAAAACATTGGCTCCACTATTACTTAATTACAACATAAATAACTAAAAACATTGACACAACCAAACCAAACTGCGCCATACTTTGCTAATATTATTGATATAACGTTATTTTTACTTGGAAAACAAACACTTTTGAAGGAAACTGTTTTTAGGGAGCACATTAAAAAATATGAATATAATTTTATTTACAAAATAATTATTAACACCATCATAAACGCTTCAAATACGTCTAGAAAGCAATATATGTATGCCTCCAAGTATATAAAGCAAAATTAAATGCTATTCGTTGCTAAGCACATTACCCGACGACCAATTTACTATTAGTATAGTGTCCACAGTAAACCAAATAAAGGTTTTATGGAAATAAAATATTTTTTGAATCCGCGATATATGTTTTTTTATTCCTTTGTAAATAAAGATAAATTTCTAGAATTTCTAGAGTAGTAGTGTACGGCTAACGTGAATTAAATATGTATTAGAGTACATCACTTTTACAATTTGTAGTAACCGATTCAAACAATTTAGTCTATACTGGTATTATTTTAAAATTGTTATAAAACTCAATTAACGATTAAAATTGTTAATACGAGCATGTGCACAATCGTATTGTAACCGATATTGAGTATTTTGACGTTTTTCCACGGAATATTTACAGTTGCAAGTATTAAAATAAGAGGGACGATTAAAAACATAACTTAATCCTTATCCACTTATTCCTTCCATATAAATTGAGAAAACAAGTGAGCACATCAACCTTATGGCAATTCCAAATGGAAGTAAAAACCAGATACAAAGTTTGCTATTCTATTGATAAGAAAGCATATAGGGAGCAACGAATGTGTTTTATACTGATGCTAGATACGACACTGTTTAGGTTTACAACAGTTTATGTTATTCATAGACTTAACAAAGGAAAAAGGATAGTATAGTGAAAAGATGTCAGGCAGAAAGGACTTTCCCTGAACTCTCTCATGTTTATAGGTATTTTATACTTTCCAACAATGAAAACCGAGGATACAAACAAGGTCAGCAAACCGGGTGGCAGATTCGAAAATATTACAAGTCTAATTGTTTACATTATTATGCTCCTGTAATGCAAAAGCTACTATGCATGATTCTGTTCGCGCGTAACGCGGAAATAATTTGCAGGAATGATATACCCAGGACAAATTCCAGAACAAATATGACTACTTCCGTTTCAAAAGTATCATAGGACTTCTAAATATCACACCATTGGTGATCTCACTAAGAAATCTAACACATTAACGCTATAATTTCTCTCCCCCTAAGATATTTCAAGAGCTAGTAATATTTTGAGATATTCAATACAGAATCATAGATTTTTGTTCGGCAATTCGAATAGGAATATATTCCAATTATCATTATCTATGTAATGAGTTCTCCATCATTGAGAAAATATATGGCTATGTTATTATATATTTCGTCTTACTCCGTAGGAAATTACGAGCGAAAGTGTGGGTTACAGCTAGTGTTATATACAATCCTGAGTAATTTAACTTGGATCTGCCCACACCCAAATAAGAAATTACGAAAAGGTTAAATGTAATGTAAAGATAAGTTTTCAAACATACTCGTAAAGCGAGGGAATCAAACGAAATTATAGCCCAAGTGAACACACAAAGGTTGCTGTAAAATATAAACATGGTTTACTACACTGTCAAAGATATAATTTACTCTGTTGCGTTTTCTTTCCTAATTTCTACTTTATAACTTAGAAAATAGTAAAATATTTTTTCTTTGAATATTTATAGTCTGATCTTAATCTAGTTTAGTTTTTTTTAATTAATTATCAAACTTTTAGTTTATTCAAATTTTCTATTATGGAGAAATAAGGAGAAACTGTAACAATTCTACCCGTTTCCAAATAATTTGATTATAAGATTACATTTTATAAATTCAGAAATACTATTAGAGAATTTTAAATAGCTGTTACATAAAAATGTTAAAATTTACCAAGAAAACTTAATAGTTACACAATTATTTTTATATGATGTGATTTATTTTACAATAGGCTAGTTTTTGTCTTGAAAAATAATGAATAAATTTCTTTATATTCTAGTTGAAATTATTTAAGAATAGTTTTCATTGTTGAGTTTTTATCATATCTTATTAGGGCTCGGCTGACAATCAAAATACTTTTATTCAAGAATTAAATAGTTTTTAATCTATTATTGAGTAGTTGCTATTGTACATTTCTTACTATTTGGATTGTTGTTTGTTTATTACCTTTATTAATTTTAATCATTGTATATGTATTTTAATAATCTCGATATTGCTAGCATATTCTGAGTTAAACATTGAAGAATTGTATTATTAGTACTGTACGGATATCAGGAAATAACAGTACTTAATATTAATTAAATGTTTAAAGAGGCTAATTTATAAACATGCAAAAATAGTTGTACAGTTTTTATAGGACCGAATACCTACCAATGGGACGAGTCCAAGTTTATAACAAACTGTATTATGTGCACTCGAATTTTAGCATTGCAACTTATTGAAATATTTACATGTTTACTCCTTGTTAAATACATTTTAGTAACAACATTAAAGCGAATAATTAGTAAAATGATAAAAATAACTCCGCTATTATATCTTAAAGTACAAGTTTTGCGATTTTTTTTTTTAATTTTATATTAAATCATTGAATATTTAAAAAATAAATAAAACAAATCATGATTGATAATTTTAAATTGAATTATTAAGTGATCCACCTAAGTCACTTCTTTGGTCATATTTAGTATAAACATGTGTTCATGTCCTAATATCTAATGATTATATTACACATTATAAAATATTAAATTTAATAAAAATCAATGCCGTATAGTTCCAGATTAGTTTACATATATAACCCTATGGTGAGCATTATAAATTAAATCCGAACAATCATCAACTCAATAAAATCTAATGAAAGTTTTAAAAAGCTTAAGGATAATTCAACATGTTCAATAGCTCTATACGTTTTCTACCAAACAATGCTATTGGATTTGCTTATTGATTCAATAAAGACGGCCAAAATGAATTTTCATCAGTGTCGTTGTGGTTTTAAAATTAACACAGTTCCCAGAATTTTATCTGAGTAACTGTGTAGTTAGTAATAACCGAGTTTCACTAAGGTCTATGTTTCTTTACAAATAGAATTTGTCTTCACCGGAATCTACTTTCATCGTACTATTCTGTGATACTTCATTTGGTTTTTTAAGCCCATCATGTGACGTTTGCTAAGGATAAATAATATTATATCTATAATATTATATATATATATATATATATATATATATATATATATATATATTATTTGCATAACTCACTACTATTAGTAGAGTCAAGCCCATCGCCATCTGAAATTAACGAGTACAAAAAACTCGTTAATATTCATATAACGAAATCAAATAAAAAATCTATTAATAAAAAATGTACAAACACTAATGTATAACGGTTTTTTTATTTAAACTAAAGAGCTTAAAGCAGTCAAAGCGTACAAAAACCTTACATGGAAAAGACGCTGTATGAGTCTATCTATTTTACAGGAGGTTTTAATTTCCGTTTCTACCGAGTATGCAAACATTGAATACAGCTTTGCACGACACGTTGTTATCTACAAGTTCCTGCTTGGATGACGAGTTTGAGAGATCCTCAAGGAAGTATATCCAGAACTCCTTTGAGTATAAGAAACATCGCATTAAGCATGATTAAAATGTCAGTCCCAGAATATTGTATAGTGTAACTTGGTCTCAAGGTTTAATAACATATTGAAAACAGAGGGGAGCCAAGAAAACTCTAATACGAGCTTCTTATTGAAGATTCTAATACGTAAAGTTACATGTGGCACTCATTATGTGTGTGTGTGTGTGTGTGTGTGTGTGTGTGTGTATGTGTGTGTGTGTGTGTGTGTGTGTGTGTGTGTGTGTGTGTGTGTGTGTGTGTGTGTGTGTGTGCGTAAGTTTATATGTATGTATGTGTATATAAGGTAGGGGGCCCAAATATCGCCCACTTAAGGGAAAAATTTAAGTTAACGGTTAAATTATGGGTCATTTTGTTTCAAATAATTGTTGAAATACGTAAAGTAGGTATTCAATTACCTTATAACGTAACTTATATTTTTCTAAAACAACACAGTTTCACATTAAAAAAAAAAATATAAGACAAGTTTGAATGTTTTAACTTAAAAAAAAGTGTTCCTAATATCGCCCACCATGTGTTCCTAATATCGCATATGGGAATAGTATTGGAAAAATTAGTAGAAACATTTAAAAATTGTTTGAAAAAAAGAATTTTAATCATAGTAGTACAAAATTATTTGATTTTTTGTGCAAAAAGTTACTGGCTACAATCTTGACAAACATAAAACTTTTGTTTTTTTTAGACTTTCTTTTGTCACAAGCTTCATGAAACCATAGGAAACATTTCTTACATTTTAACCAAGTCTCACCATTTTTGTCACTTGAGTAAAAACCATCACAAAGTCCACATTGAGCATCATCACCATACCATAACTACTGTCACTGTCATCCGTTGACACATAGGGTGGGTCTTCGTCGTCATCAGTTGAGTCAGGAGACGGCATCCCTTTTTTTCTGTTTCTCTTCTTCTTCTTTGCCTGAGACTTGCTTGAGTCATAAGTCAACTGCCGTTTACCTTTCGTTGTCCTCTCTATAGACCCAAGTAGTGCATTTTTTTAAAGGAGGGAAGCACTGACAACAGCTGCTGATCCAGCCCTGGAATTCGATGTTGTTGGAGAGAAGAGAAAGAGACGGTACAGGATTGATGTCTGTAGGGGGAAACTGTGATTGAGCTTGGCGATTTTTTGTTGAGGTGTCTGTATTTCTTGGACTTCTTCTTCCATTCTAGTGTTTTGTTTGGTGATGGAGGAAATCTTCATCGTGTGAAAATGTTAGGATTAAATGGCAAAATCCCTGTAGTTGCAAACCCTTTTTGTGGCGATTGATAATGTAGCCGACTTTTCATAGGCTTTTCCAACAAGCTCACCTATTTGAAATACCGTAATGGCTCTAAAATGGATGGTTTACCAGCCAGGTTTCTCAATTTCCTGAGCGTAGTAAGTCTTGAAGCTCTTCATAAACGTTTTTATCCAGAGGTTGCATGTGGAGTCTGAAGAATAAGGAGGGAGGCACACCAATGAGGACGCCATTTTCACGAGCTAGATCGATCAAGTCTAAAATTGCGAGTGTGAGTTGTGTGGCCATCAAGAATCAACACCACTGGATCATCTTTAGTTTCACGTAAGAAATGAAATGTGTAAACCATTTTAGTAAACAAATCTGTCTGTATCCAACCTGAAATATGACAAGCAGCAATACTGCCAGGAGAGCTCCATCCATCAGTTCAGGCTTCATTCTCTTCCGTGGGAACACCAGCATTGGAGGAACAAAGTTTCCTGATGCTGACATACAAGCAACAATAGTTATGAGGCGACCTCTTTCGGCAGATGACAGTTTATGAACTTCTCTTTTCCCCTTTAAAGATACAACTCGCATGCTCTTGTGCTGTACACTTGTTACACCAGTCTCGTCGACGTTAAATACACGAGTTGGTGAGAAATTAACGCGCTCTAGTTCTTGGCTTGAGAATATCATAAAACTTTTTCACATTTTCAGGTGAAAATCCTTTTATTCTGGCCAAGGACAAGGGTTGTGGTTTCCGTAATGACAAAACCAGGATGGCGTTTAAAAAAACAGCCGTAGCCATTTCCTTCCTGCACTTTTTGTTGCCTGCGAAAAAGGGCGTGGGCAATATTGTTTCGTATAGCTAGTTTGGAAGGCCATTCTTTTGATATCTTTTGCTGTGAGCCCATAAAAAGACCTTTCCATTTTTTAGACAATACTCTACAAGCTCATCCTCCATTTCAGTCAGCAAGACAGGTTTTCGCTGATCTTTTAGTGTCGATCTAGGCACCATAAATATTTTAGAGGCTTTTAGCAAAACCTATTTCTTTATTTTTCACTGAAATTACTGCCTCCTTCATCTTTAATTTATCCCATGTTTTCCTATGCGCCATCTGAAAAATAAAGAACGAAATGTTTAAAAAAATGTGTTCCCAATATCGCCTAGTGGGGCGATAATAGGAAAACACTGCGGTGGGGCGATATTAGGAACAACTCCTCAAACAAACATGGCGGCCACTGCAGCCAAACACGCAAAATAAAATGGATCAAAATATTACTTAAACCAAAGCTGTTTCCGAAGTTTTTGAATAGGACCAGTAACATTTTGTAATTACCTTTAACTCTTAATTTTATATACTAATAATAAGTCACATGGGTTTTTAACTCACCTTAGGCGAATATCTTTGAAAAATCACAACATAAAACTGAGACACGCTAACCTTGCCAAACTTTCACAGATTACTCCAGCTGACGGTTTAGTTAGTAGTTCAAACGTTTATGGGTAGATCGCAGCACTAACCAGCAAGTTACTGCATTTGGGCGATATTAGGAACATGGGCGATATTTGGGCCCCCTACCTTATATATATATATGTTTTATTTTATGTATATATATATATATATATATAGAATATTATGTAAAAAACCAACATTGTTCACATTATCTTGTATTAATAGTTTACTAAATTCTAAATAATGTTTTTTTTGCTAATAAATATTCTACAAACAAAAATTTACAAATTTATTTTTAATTTTTACTCTGTACTTTTATTTACCATTAATGTTAATTTACCATTAAACAGATAGTTTCATTTTCATCAGCTAAATATACGAAAAGGGGTACGATTGGTATCTTGTGCTATTCTATAAAATATTTATTCATAACATTTTCTCTTATGATATTTTATTGAAGCATTTTATTTCGTGCTTTACAACAATTTTATTTATATAGTAATTGAAACCTAAAGAACAAACGTATAAAAGACTTTAAAATGGGTAATGGCTTTCCACAGACGTAACTCGTTAAAAAAAAGCTATCTATAAAATATAGTAGTAACAAATCACTGCTGGATTAACATCATATAACCTTCAGATACTTATGATAGTTTTTTGGCAAACGTATTTACATTGTGGATAAATTACGTTTGAGCATTTTCATTGTCAAACAAAATTTTTTTAGAAAGTTTAAAAACTAAATATAAGAAAACTGTTAAAATTATTGTGTAGCCGTACCCAGTTCGAAACCCGAAACTATAAACATTGTGACGCTGTAACATTTGAATTATGTAAAAGCCCACTATCGAGGGAAGATGTACTGCTGCCGTATCTCATAGGCGTTATATCTTCCATGTATCACACTGCTTTTGATAGACTATCAATCTTCGTAAACATTTTATTAGTGTTACATTGCAAAATATTTATACGTTTAAGTCCCTTTTTTGTGATTCATACTACAAGTTTAGAAATACAAGAACTACTAAATTAAATCTAATGGGACTGATGAAATTTATTACTGAAGTAATATACAAAAATATTGTGATATCTTTTAAATATTGATAAAGCCTCTAAGCTTACTTTTGTTAGACACGAAGAGAAATTGTAGAGCAGAAGAGATTCTTGCTGCACACATATTAATGTTAATGTCAGTAACATAAGTAGCAGTCCAACATCTACAAAAGCGCTACATATTCTCCGAATAAAAATGTTATTGGATTGCTTTACAATCCAATATGGACAACCAAGACGATTATTCATCAAATTTACTGAGGTCTTGAAATCAATATCTTTGATAGTCTGATCCTACGTCCTATCTCCATGACCAACTTCGGGTTTTAATATCTTCTTCTCTCCTAATAATTGACGATCTTCGTACTGTGATCGCTCGTTATGATTCCTCTCGAGCCTCTCATGTGAAATTTTCCGGGAGTCTACATCAAACTTGCAGACACTTCTAATTGCTTTTCTCTAGCAAAGGAATTTTAATGTTATATTCTCTTATCTATTCTCTCTGCACACCACACTCCTGTTCACAGTGTGAGGTGGATCGTCAAGTAACGTTAATTCGTATATTCTACACACTTATGATACAGCAGCAATAATCCGTAGGCGGGTTATTTAAGATAGTTTCAACGAAATAATTTTATATTTTTATAACCATATCAAGTTTTAATTTTTATCTCTTTCAATTCCACTACTAAACGAATTGCATTCACTAGACGTATATATATTGGGGGGTGGGGTACCAGAAATAATCATGTTAATGTCACTGATAGACTAATCACGACATTGACGAAGTACGAATTAGTGGAGAGCGGTGTCGGGCCTCAGTAACGAGCTGTCAAGCTGTCAACAGCTACAATGAGACAGCTGGCAGCAGTTTGTTGTCTGGCGATAGCAAACAGCTGTCAACAAACATTACTCGATACTTGATATTCCAAAATTAAAGAAAATAGAAACTACTCGTATTTCCCTAATTTATACACTCATTAAAAAAACAGAGACAATACAATAACAAAAAGAGAAAAGATAGTGAAGATTTTTTCTGACTTGAAACCCCTCAGCAGGGTTTTGATAATTATCCTGATGATTTTATGAACTTCTTAATGTGTGTCTCCGAAGGTTCATTTCCATATCAAACATAGGATTTAGTTGTTTCAAATGATCAACATTTTATCTACACCTATATAATAAAAAAGATATAATAAGATAAAGAAAATATAAAAGAGTATAAAAGCGTGGGCACGGCTTATTATTTTTATTTTATTTTGGAATTTCCTATACTAAGAAACCCATAATGGTTTTAACGTTAAATTGCTTCGGTGATGTACAGTAATATGCACTCTAGTACTATACACTCACAATTATTGGACACCAAAGTGAGCAGGTAACATTCCCCAAGGAATCAAAATAATCTGCACTATTTTTTTAGTGATATTAAAAACGCCATGAACAAGGAACCCCGATATTAAACTGTAGGAAAGGTTCATTAATTCTTTTTCAAATTAGTTGGCCGTTTTACTCGTACTATGTATATTGACCTAAGTTGATTTTCTTAATAAACAAAATTTTAGTTCTTAAAGCTTTTTGAAGGACAGCACTACTCTACTTCACTCTCCATCGATATCACATCACTATAATTATCTAATACATTACTTCAGTATATGGATACAGATATTTTATTTTGAGATGTGATGTTATTATCGCTACTTTGATATAAAAATTGCTGCATTATTTATTAGTCTACTATAAATTTGGTATTATATGTTGTATTTACTTATTTCTGATTCCATTAATCTCTTTAATACCTTATTGTTGTTATTTCCGTAAAAAGTTCTAACGGAAATTCTGTAATATATATATACAGTAATCAACCTTCTAAACCAATTATATTTTTGTTAACGTTGTTATTTTAACTACTCTTATGGATAACCATGATCAGATTTGAAATAACTAACTGACTTAAGTTAAGGATCCGCTGTTGTTTAGATCTAGTTATGGACAAAAAAAAACACATACCTAAAGATGTGAAAAGTAAGGAAATCGACACGGATCCTAAAGGATGTGATAGATGTGTAAATCATTTTGAGATCCCTTAACTTGGTTTCTTAGAGCAAAAATTATACTTCCTTCAGCTTTCTTTGATGATGAAATACATCAATGTAGGGTAGGAAGGGGTCACTTAAAAACCAGAAGGTTTTGTGAACAAAGACTTTGTTTATTACTACTTACTAATCTAGACTCTATCGAAGCATACAAGCGGACCAATTATCCTTATGTTACAATAAATTCAATTATTGTAAATTTATTATCACCAGATATTTACCTATATAGTTTAGTAAATTTCCCTTGTTTCGGATAGTACAGTACAGCAATAATTAAACTTTATATTAAATAATATGCAGTTTAATAATAACAAGTATAGTTCTATATACTCTTATATTCATTGAGGTTTTGAACAGTCACAGTTTATTTAAAATTAAAAATTTTATAGTAGCGTCATCAAATTATAAAAAGAGTTTATTTTTTATTTTTACTGACAGTTTAATTTGACATATCTTAATCTTACTTAGAACGTTTGATTAGATAGCATAGGAGCGTAATTTTAGGATAAGTTTAATTTTTTTAAAGATAAGTTGATTATTCATTACATTTGATGACAAAACTTTATTTTTTTTATTTATAAATTTTATATTTTAAAACAATTTGATTCTCATTAATAAATTAAATTCCTTTTTAATGTTGAATCGCAATTCTCAATATTTAAATAAATATATAAATATTTAATATATAAATATAAATATTTTTACATGAGACACTGCCTTCATCGTGACTAATAAACTAAAGGTCACTCATGAACACTTTCTTCTCAGTATGCAAGGATACACATTAAGAATATCTTCCCTTAATTTGCCAGACGAAGTTTACAATTTCCTTGATTTCTCGAAATTGGATGAAAATACAGAACTATGCTGAACATAGACGATAACAGAAGAAGTAAATAAGGGATGTATGAAGTAGACAGGTAATAAAACTAAAACTCGTAATTGAAGTCGTTCATGTAGCTAAAACTGTTCTCCGAGAGGTAGTAAAAGACACCCATCAATAACAGACTCTTAGCTTATTACGTTTAAGCTAAGTCAGTAATCAATTTCATATAAATTAACATAATTTAATTGTTTCTTGACTAGCTGTTACATGTAGCTACGCACGCATTTTTTCGGATCCTTAGCCAATTTGGACAAGGCACTTATAATGTAATATGGTGGTGTCTTATGATATGTTTTAAAAGTAAGTAAACATACATCGAGTAAGTTTTATTTCAGTGTTCATGCCTATGACGATCAGATGTTGTGGGATTGACTCTTCTATTAGGCTTTGTGCCTATAGCGACATTCCTGATTCGAATGCATTTTATTAACGACGCGACAGATGAGTTTTCCTTGTCCCGATTTAAAAATAGGGCTCAGCTTCCCACTACGGTAAAAAAACCTTCATTTCATGCACTTTTGATCTACTTACGGCTATGATAGTTTTAGTGCAATAATTTAGTTTACCTTGTTGTTTATATATAAAATATATATTAAACACGTAGTACTGAGAAGCAAACTTCGGTCAAAAAGCGTCTACTTCATTCCAATTTAAAGTATCTTCCAAGTCTAATGTAATTACTGTATCAAAACGTAGTCTATCTTATTGTCCAGATCAAGATAATATGTTCATGCATAGGGTCTCTGAAACCTACTTCAGTCAAAAAGTGTGTTATCCCGACTTTTGCAATCTTCTTTCACTCTAAGATATTATCAGTGCTTTAGTTAAGTATGTCTTATTCCCCCTATGAAGAAAATAAACATACATACTTAGGACTGAGGAGCCTACAATTCTCATACAATATATACTTCCGATATTAGGCGAAAGTTTAACTAAGTTCATGGAACTTTCAAAATAATCGTATATAATACGTTTTGTGTCATAGAAGTGTTGCTCTATTCCTAAAGTACAGTTCTCAGAAATTATTACTCGATGAGGGATATTAGTGTTCATTCCATAATTTTTTTGAATCAATGTAAAACTGTCATATCAAAATATCAAAGAAGCCAACCAGTATTGATTAACGTATATGGAAACAACCGCAGCATTGATCATTAAGGTTGGTTGTATAACAGTTGTTTAATAGTATACTTAAAATCAAACTTTATAACTTATTTCAAATGTATGAGATATTTTATATTCGTCATTGGCGCGATCTGGAATAGAGGTTACAGGGCAACCTTTTCTCTGTTATTTGCATTGTACTGATCAAGCACTGTGCGCTTGCTATATTGTAAAATAAAAATGTTAGTAGCTGTTTCGGCCTCTTTGATTAACTTCAGCTGCAACATCAAAGAAGTTTTAAAGGTGTCATAAGCGTTTTAATATCAGTTAATTTTTATCGTGTAAAATACAAATTATCATTATTTGTCCAAACTTTAAAGCGTTCCGGGAAAAGTTTTCAATCTTTCTCTTCCTATAAAACCGTCCTTGTACTTAACGAATATTTCAAAAACTAATTAGCCAAATTGGTACAGCAGCTTTAAGGAGGAAAATGAAAAATTGTGTGATGGACGAAGTTTTTGTAGCTTGCAAGGATATATTACAATGAATTTTGGTTGCAACTTTTTACTTGACAATATATCGTGAGTGTTTCACACCACAAAGAATAAACAGTGAGGGTGATGTATCTAAATGGATAAATGATAGGTAAAGAGTTAACCTAAAATATCTTGGTAAGTAAAAATTTGGACCTGTGTGTACTGTATACAGAAAAGTTTAATTACTCAAAACAATAATACGATAGGAGCATTTCCAGCGGGGTTAAATGTATTAGTACTGTGTTTGCTATAATATTAATTAAATTTAAATAAGAATTTCTTAATAATACACGAAACATTTTAGTACCTATTACCTTTTGCACATAGAACAAAGATGATGTATTAAGATTAAAAAATGCCCGTATCTGCACCTTCGTTAAAGGCAAAAATTTAAAATTGTGTGATAGGCAAGTTATTTTGAGTTTAAGAAGATATATTGCAATACATTTTCCACTAAGATAAACAATTATTTGGAAATTGATAAACAAATTTAAACCTATGAATGACGGAAACCTTTTATTTATTTTGAATCTATAACGATAATAGAATGTGCTGATAGGTGTAGCTGTAATAAAACTTCTCACATAACAAAATATTTAGGCAACTATAAAACGTATTTCTAAACTTGAGATAAGAATAAAAGTATTTGGACTTTTATCGCAATAGCTCTTTACAACCCGAATTAATATTAATTAATGATTGTAATCAACACATCGTTTTATCAAAGAGCAGTGAGATTGCCAACAACAAAGCAGGGGGCGAAATGATTTGACTATAACCAACTTCCATATATACATTTAATTGATGATAGTTAAATAAAGATGCACGTAATTAACTTACCGTAATGTAAAATACTAAGGAAAGTAGTATGAAACTTGTTTAAAAATTTTAATGTTTTGAAGCAGTCTTTGTAAACTAAAAACCTTTTCGCTATAATAAAATACTAGATTATCTTAGCCTATTAGCAAGAAAATAAGTTTATTTAAACTGGCGCACAAAAAAATAATAATGACAAATCCTCTCTCCTTACAATTGCTCCTTAAAATACATTGAAAAAGGAAAGAAGCACTTCTTTCCTGGTTTATAAGACGAGAAACAACAATACACTTCATATCTCTTTACAATAGCATAAGTAAGCAATAAATAGCATTTAATTAAAAATTTTCATTACGACAAGATATTGTATTTAATTTAGTTCTCTCAGTCAAAATTTTGTTACTTTCTGTACTCTTAATGTACATTTGTTGTACTTACTGTAGCAAAAGTTATTATTAATGGATTTTATAACAATAAATTATTAAAGGTAAACATTTGTCATTTAAATAATGAAAACATAAACAATTACTGTAAAATATTAAATAGTACTATTATTATTAATATATTAACAGCTCATTTTAGCCAATCAGAAACAAGGCACCATTACTGACGCTCCTTTCGTCGTCATGATACACAACTAGCGCCCAACAGAAGAAGAATATAGGCTACGTATTATGGCACCGGTCACTGTATGTGAGTTAAGCGGCCTGAACGAAAACACCGTATTACAGTATTTTTTGGGATTTTTTTGTGTAGACTTTAATTCATAGAGTAAAATTAAATTGATAGGCTGCAAGTTCAACGTTAAAAGATTTTATATCAGCACATTCTTGAAATTTAGAGAGAGAGAGAGAGAGAGAGAGAGAGAGAGAGAGAGAGAGTGAGAGAGAGAGAGAGAGAGAGAGAGAGAGAGAGAGAGAGAGAGAATCTTTATTATACAATCATCAATATTGAACATGGTGTCAAAGCAAAATAGCAAGTTAAAATAAAAAAGAAAAACGGTAACAAAATATCAAGTCACAATCGGAAATTTGGCCAGTCCATAAATTCTTCAATGATGTAGAAAGGGCGGAGCAGCAGCCACTCATACAGTTTCCTTTCAAACAACACAGGGCTGGTCCTCTTGACTTCTTCTGGCAGTAAGTTGAAGAGTTTGGCTCCGGCATAGGTGAGCTTCCACTGGAATCTGGTGGTATGGTGAACGGGAAGATTAAGGAACCCACCACCAGGACATCCCATAATTAGGTCAAGGATTAACTAATTATGGGATTACCTATAATTAGTTTTATAGGTTACCGGCATTTGTATTATGCTAATCAATACTGTGAGACATAACTTTAATGAACAAAAATTGTACCATACCATGTAGCAAAATATCACGAGGAGTATTTCATATGTTGAGTTTTAATTTTTCGTGAAACTCCATTTCTACACAGACAGGAATGAGTTCTCCGATGAGGCAAGTGATAACATGTAGTTTGTATTGGCGTCATTAAAACCTATCACTTAGTAGGCTGACAAAATTTCTCATTTTTCTGCCGGGGGAGATGTAAGAATTTCGTTTCTGTATTATTGTCTGTCCATCTGTACGCAACACATCGAGAACGAAATGGACTTGTTTGTTAGGCGACACGTAGTGTAATGAGCTCATGCCTGTTCTATAGACGATTCGACTTATATTTCTCCTTTCACGCCGACTGATTCGTGGTTTAAGTGAATAATGATTGTTTGATACGTTACTCTCATGTAATCAGACACTTTAAAAATATTTTTGTTTGTTTTTTTTTTACTTATAAGTGGACATTTTTTCGGATTAGAAGTATAATGTCATCGGTGCAGTGACTTGTGTAATTTATCATGAAAGATACAGTTTTAAAATTCCATTTTAAGAAGAAACTGGTATTTCTTCGTGGTTATTTCAGACTGAACTTTATCATTTATGTAGAAGTACAACCCGTATGTTACTAGCGAACACCCACGACTGCTTCTAGAGCCAACCCCAGTCATCCATAAAAAATATCGTTTCATAAACAGTGCAGATATTATAATTTTCTCAATAAAGTCTTTACAAATATGTTAAAATATTTATGGATTAATTTTACAATGTTTTGTGAAAATCTCCGCTGCGAGGAAAAATTAATTAAAAACGGAAATATTTTATAACAGTATGGACATAGCGCGGTTTAGATTGTACAAAAATAACGCTTTGCCTATATGTATAGCAGCATGCTGGATAGATAGATTATCTGTTTGTCTGTCGAGATTTCTTTTATAGACCCACATCACGATCGTCAGCTTCATTTCTACTCCTTTGAAGATAAACTTGTGTAAGCCATCTGCATTTCAAACGGGTATATTTATATTCCATTGAAGAAAAGGTTGCTGTTTGATTAAACAGCTGTGCTTAAAATTAGATTCAATATCTCAAAATCATTGGAAGGATGATTTTGAGTTCGTGTTTAATGTGACATTTCAGTTTTTATTATTTCCTTATTAGAGATGTAGCATCAAAAAGTGTTTGATAAAATGATATACAATAATAAACCTTTTTAACACTTTTGATATATTTTTTTTATTTCGTACGATGCATATTTCAAATTCTAAGAATTCATCATCAGGTACATTTTTAGGTTAATGTACATTGTACGAAATAAAAAAATATATCAAAAGTGTTAAAAAAGGTTTATTATTATATATAATAATATTATTTCCTCTTTTTCAAAGACAGAATATTTAATAGATTCCGTTTGAAACGCTTTTAAAATCCATGTATATGTAAATCAATATTATAGAAGTATTAGGTGTTAAAACACCGTGATATCGTATACAGTGCATATACTTCTGGTTATTGTGTAAACTTTTTTATACAGTAAGGTTTGTGAATGTTGAATTGTAGATCACCTTCCTCTTAGAGGTGTTATAATAGATTACACTATATTTTGTAGTCTGAGTGCGTCTGATCTCGATTCAAGGTAAAGAGCTTCTATGACACCAACTAAAAAATTGTATCTCTTCAGACGAACATGGCTCTAGGATTCCAGGAGTCATGTGTGTGAAAACGTCAGATTCCACACGCTGCACTTAGAGGTAGGTAAACTTATGAAAAATATACCATTCACATTTATTCAGCCATTCCCACCTTAGCTACGTTATGTGAAGTAAATTTTGTTAAAATATTAAAAGCGGAAAGATCCGATACGTTGATAAGCCATGAGGATACCAAGTAGCTTTTTATTGCCTCACGGTTTACTCTAGATGTAGTTGAACAGAGAGTACTCTTTGGATAATGTGGTATCTTTCCTCTATTAAAGCTGGGTAAATATTCCAAATACGAACAACCTAAACTATAGTTCCAATATATTTGAAACCAATTACATTCATAGAGGTGAATATAATTGACATAATATAATTGACGGTGAATACACTGTTGACATTTCAGTAACCATAGTATGTTTCAAGAATGTAATATATTGGACGACCATACAGTTTTCTAGTTTACGTTTAAGAATCTGAAATAATGAAAACCCGCTGTTAAATATATCCCTCCTTGCTAATATTAGAATGAAAAGTGAAGCAGCTGACAGCAATGACTGAACGCTTGGATCGTATCACACGTTTATAAATAACTGTGTTGGCGCCCACGTCCTAAATGTACCCATAGATCTAGAGACCAAACAAACAAAACAAACTTAATTGAGAGATATATTGTGGCTAAAATAACTCTGAAACAAATCTTATCGTAATTTGTTTTTAAAATATGTTCAAACATGACATATTAATATGACAACAAAAACTAACCTGTGTAATTTTAATATGTTCATATTAAGCTGTTTGATGGAAATTCACATAACATTATGACAGCTAACATTACCTTAATATTAGCTTTTGTGATTTTACATCCATTTCCAGTTAAAAAATTGTTATAAGGTAAAACACTTAAAATGGTAGTCGGGCATCATTTAAAACTACAAATAAAAGACTTTATATGGATTATCATATGTAAGATACTACATATCATGAAATATAAAGCATTACTCAGATATTACTTCCCACCTAAATTTAATAGTCGCATTCCTAGAATTTTTAAATTTAATATATACTTTTTATATTAAGTAGGTATATTAAGTATACTATTTTTTTGTCCTCTTACGATAAGAAGATGATAAATTGCACTTAGTCCTGTAAGAACCTTTGCGCTGCTTCCGGAGTGACAGGATATTCAGAATAGGTAAGGTTAGGGATCCATGAGGAAGATTTAGGACACTACATCCCTAAGTCATGTCTCCCCAGAAGAAGGGGGGCCAGCTCTGAACCAGCCTCTCCAGTCAAAAGTAGGCAGGGGGTGACACACCCTTGTTGAGTTTAACAGTATACTATACTATATAGTTATTATATGAGTTAGTAAGTCAAACTTTAAAAAAATATTTTTAATTTAAGAATCAAGTGTTACAATCCTAGAAATTTTAAAAAAAGTTTCAAATTTTCATTCAAAACCAGCTGTGCAGCGGGTTAAACCACTTAAATAGTTTAAGGAACTGATTTTTAAGGATTTTTTCTGAGATGGTTCTTATTGCTATATTTAAATATTTAATTAGCTACAATATTTGATGGTGTGTCAGTGACAACACAACTAATTGTACTTAAAATGCGTTAAAAGACGTCTAAGTTTCTTTAAACGTTAAATAACGAATACTCATGGGGTTTTCTTGAATAAAATGGCAGTAAGCGGATTGTTTATTAAACGTTTATTCAAATGTTTAGTAGCAATGTGAATTTGATATAATGGAAGATAACATTAAATTATAACAATTAATTCAATACAGGAGTATCGTTTAAGGGATAGCTTTTGTTTAGACAACACAATCAGACTCGTAGTTTGATAACTGTTACGGCTATTATATTTAGTTGAGTTGAGTTGTGAGACAGCATCTGATAGGCATATGAATGAAATGCTTTCTTTATTTAAAAAAAACTAATTACCTACAGAATGAATAAGGTATTACTGTGTATATAATGACAATAATATAGAAGCCAACACTCGTTAAACCACTGTACAATACCTGACTAGTTATAATACAAGTAGTTACATCTTCATTGCGGCTCTATACTGCGTGATCGTGACTAGTGACACGAGACTACAGCGCCGTGAGGCGACTGTCACAGTCAACGTGTTACACGATGTAATCAAGCGTTATTCATTTTGTCACATCTTCAGTAAGTGATAGTAGGTCTTGGAAAAATAACTTAAATACATTGGAACAATTTTACATTTAAACGTAATATCCTAACTTGATCACAGTGACAGAAGACAAGCTGTTAAAAGTGACATAAAAGTTGGTGTTAACAGTTTGTTCTTTAAGAGGATAACTCTCTTAGGAATTACAGAGACATTATGAAATACAACCTATCAGCATCCAGCTTAGACATATTTAGCTTAGATTTAGCTTTTATTCTACCACTGCATCGCATACAGAATCGCTACTCTGAACTCAACATGCGTGTTCTGATAATATAGTACTACATCCACAGTATATCCACCGGTAGAGCACTCGATGTAAGTTTTTTAAATTGTAGTACTAACTTATTTAAGCACTACTTATTTTTAAGTTTAACAGTGTATTCCATTGATAAACTCACAGACACTAAACATAATCTCAACCTGGAGGTGATGAAAATTTCCATGAATCCAAAACAGTCTGTCATACTGAAAATAGTTCTGGCCCATCGCCTACCATATAAGTAGTATAGTTGTTTACCACCGATACAAGTAAGAGCATTCCGAACATTGGCAATTCACCTATCAACAACTCTGGGCGTATAACAACTGTTGTGACTACGCTAGAGCACTTCATATTTTGGCGGTCAATGTAGAATTCCTCATCTACGTCTAGACTCTTATCCTTGAGCAACTTGCCTGAATAGTGTTCTAAACTACCACTCACGTGATAGAGAAATGTTACCTACCTTCAGAAGTCACTTCAAAAAACATGATACATTCCTTTTAATGCTGGATGCGGCTTTATCTGATGCTAATTGGATTGTAGCCAGTAATAGTTGAAGGTTAGAGTAAGGATTGTTTGGAAAAATAGCTGATGACTTATTTGTAAGTACTATTTTGGAGGAGTTGAACTCTATTGAGTGGTTTATATGGTACAAATTAGATAAATTATTGAGGTAAGCGTTCATTGATCACGATTATGTCACGGGATTTGGTCCACTCATCGTGTGGATTTCCTGATGACGTTGACCATAATGACTACGGTTATCCAAGCCAGCCTCATGAAGAAGTAATAAAGTGTAGTAGTAATACAATGCTAACAGCGGATACAAGAGCTTTAAGTCATAGGGGTCATCTGCCATCTCCAATTTGTAGGGATCCGAAAAAGAGCTCAAAGCTATGGGTAGTAATATCCATCTAAATTCATTTTAATTCCTCCGTACTCCTTTTCATTTTCGAATGAAATTAAATTTAAATGCCTTTATTACAGAGGCTATGTTAGGACTAATTACCATTTATGTAGAGAGTATAGATGTGAATAAAAGGTTTTATTATCACGTTAGCATAATTTTTAATATTACAATTATTATTAAATGACACAAATATTATCATTCGAATCAATTTTAAAACTTATAATAGTTTTTTACATTATATACAACACTTCTAATAATTAGAATATCGTTAATATTTGAACTTGTCTGGTTGCGTTTAGAGATATGGTGTTATGCCTGAAAACTATTTCCATAGTATACATGTATATACATAAAATGCTTTAATTCTAACTGTTAATGAGATATGAGTGGTTATGTAAATCTTCCTATCCCTTTATAATTTGTGCACCTAATAGGAGGACGACGATGTCGATATTTTAATTCTTTATGTTGCTATAATCATTACATATTTAACCTAATTTACTTGTATATAAAATATTCCCCCGTCCAATAATCCCACGTCGTCCCTAACCAAAACCGTAAAAGTTTAACTTGATAAATTTAAGTAAGCCCAATTATATTTTTATTTTATACCAGTATTTCATTTTCTGTATTTTTAATCGGTGTGATGTAGCGACGAATCAGGGCAGGTCGTCAGGTTCTTAATACGTGAGACAAGGAACGCCCCACGTTGCAAAAACTATGCTGTAATGACTGCAGTTTGTAAAACTGACAAAAACAGACCCTTCCACTTCTCCGCCTCGTTTTCGAATAAATTATCAAGAAAGTCATTTAACTCTCGGAAATTTTATCATGCGATAACCTCTACTCTGTTACTTTGCACTTAATGTCAGTTTACGCACAGAAAATTTCCTCTCGCTTATTGATTATATAATCTCGTATTTATTTATATATACTCATTTCGTTTCATATTATTTAAACAGTGCTTTACTTAGCGTTTACTAAAACATGATATCCAAAAATCATAAGTAAATAAGGTTAAAGTTTTAACACTCATTGTTTTATTTTAAAATGTAATTTATAATTTTTTTCAACGTTTGTTACGTATACATAAAATTTTTTATCATGAATAGACGTGAAAAATATGTTAACATACATTTAAATTACTCTAATAGATGTTTTAATTATCAAAAACCTTACCAAGACACTAGAACATTGCTTTCAATAATGTAGGAGATATTAAAAGTAATTTTACGGAGATTAATTAAGGATACTTGAACAGTAAAATATTGAAAAGAATGCATTATTGAATTAATTTTTTTTTAGCAAGTAAATACAATTTTTGGCACAAGTATGTCACTTCTAGATACTTTTTGTAAAAGTAATTTTAAATGTTTTGATTGTTTCCTTTTAGATAGGACTGACTATGATTTGTTTAATCTGTGTATATTACATTTCACAGATCCATTGTTTTGTTTTGCAACTTTTGAGGTTGGTCCGAACATAAAGAAAAAGTGTTTGCAGTGATACCTCAAATGGTAACCTATCAGTGAATTTCAATTCCACGATTCTAGTATTATGTGTTTGTTTTTCCTAGAACAATACTTTGTGCTAACAGAATTTTTTTAACGTGTCAACAAAGGCAATAGGTTTTATTGGGCTAATCGGCAACTGATACCTCAACAAGTACACCTTTGTTACTCCTAGACCTAGTTCAGTGCAGCAAAGTGCATCAAAAAGAAGATACATTCTAGTGGACATAAATTTGATCATTTTGAAGGTTCAAGTGAAGCCTATTTATCAAGCTCTCTCACATCTTGACCTGCTCAGAAAAGTTTTACAAGGAAGAGCACAAAATGTAAACGAGTCCCTCATCAGTGTTGAGTGGAGCAGAATACCTCGTGAATAAAAACGTGTTTGTAGGCCGAGACACTCTAAAGCTAGGTGTCAGGGATACAGTTATAGTGAATGAAATAAGATTTTTTCGGATATTTCTCATCGTTCAGTGTAATAAAAATAAAAAAACCAGTAACACTACGTTTCGAGATCTGCAATCTGATCTCCTCTTCAGGTAAATAACTAAGCTCATACATAATTACAACCTAGATTAAAATAAATAAATCATACCAAAGCATTGCAGCACGCTTAAGTCAGGAATCATAACCACCATGTTGTGTGTCAACTTCACTAACTCTAAAACATGCACTTAATAAACAAATATACACAACACTAATCATTAAAACTGAATTACAGAATACAGGTCAAAATACGTCTGCATTCGTCTACCAACCCCCTACGACTGACCAGAGGCCAATAGCAAATGGCAATCGTCACGGCAGACTGAAACAAGATAGCGGAAATAAAAAGGAAGGGGGATAGGAATGGGCCTTTTAGTGTTGTGTATAGTTTTTTATTATTGAATATTCATTAAAATTAATTGATACAATTATTCATTCTATTTTGTTAATACTTATAATTTGAGTTTTTAGTTCTGTACAAGTTTATATAAATAAAAGTTTAAAGTACTGGTGACTTGTAGTACCGACCACTAGTACAAAACATAATAAATTGCAATGTTTACGTGTAAAACTGGGTCGGATTTACTCTTTTAAATTCAAGACATTCGAATGCAAATATCTCTGTTCCGGTTCCGGTGATTTATTATTTGAAAGTTAAATTGAAAAGGAAGAAACTTATAGAAGAGTTTTACATTTCCATTAGAGCAATAAGATTCAACAAACTGAATTAAATGTTCCCTTCGTTTAAGTTTCTATTTAGTTATGAAGAAATATAAATAAAGGTCAACTAATCTTGTTGAAAATTTCTTAAGCTGACTTTTTTTATTCAATACAACATTTTACCTCTCTTCTATTAAATTATATATGAAAACTAATCCAAAGAATGGGGCAAACTCTGGAAAATATCACTGTCTAAAATTAATCAGTGTTAGCAAAATTACACTATTCCATTTTTCTTCGCATGGATAAATAAAAAATTATATTATATGTTTTATTATTGAGTGTACAATGATCAATCTGCAGTATGTGTTCTTACTCTACCAATAAGTAGGTATCGTTATAGCAATGCTTAGACTTAATTACATAATACATTACATTACATAATTACATTCTTGAAATATTCAATCGTGTGGTAAATAAAAACTTCTTGAACCACTTATAGAAAAAATGAGTACATGTTTCGAAGTATAGCACAAAATACCAAACGTTTCCCCTTTCGTATATTTAGTTGATGAAAATGAAACAAACAGTACAGATTTTAAAAGATAAAAAATTCTTTTCAAAAATTTGTTTTTAAAAATATTTATTAGTAAATGAAAATAGTATTTAGAAATTAAGTAACCTATTAATACAAGACGAAATCAAACGTAGAAGCAATGATTGTTCTATGCATATATTCTTATGCATATATTCTATGCATATATTCATATATACAACATATGTCTATAACAAATGCCTTATGCAATATTAAGGTTTTAAATCTTTGACATTCTTTAATAAGAAGCATTTTAGAAGAATTCAATATCCAGACAATGTCATCTTGGCTCCATTCTGTCTCCAATATGTTATTAAACCACGCGACCAAGTTACACTGTACAATTTTCTGGGACTGACATTTTAATCCTGCTTAGTGCGATGTGTGTTATACTCAAAGGGGTTCTAGATATACTTCCCCCAGGATCTCTCAAACTCGTCATCCAAGCAGGAACTTGTTTCTAACAACGTGTCGTGCAAAGCTGTATTCAATGATTGCATACTCGATAGAAACGGAAATTAAACCTTCTGTAAAATAGATGAATTCATAATCAGCATACAGCGCCCTTTTCATGTAAGGGTTTTGCTCGCTTTTGAAAAACTCGTCAGTTTAATTAGTAAACTTTTATACATAAATGGTTATACATTCTTGATTGAACACTATATATTTTGTTCTAATATATAAAACTACATTTAAAATATCTAGATTCACATTTGGGTACTAATTCGCAATGCGCTTCTTATCTAAAATGGTTTTTCATGAAGGGTAAAATAAAAATAAAAATGCTAAAATTGTCTATGTAATTAATGCAAATGTGGTATCAAATAAGCATTATTATTCTTGAACAAGTGTTTATTAAATCCAGAATATAAGAATGAAATGCTTCCAGATTTAAAAATAGGTGATCAATAGTGACAAATAGGCGGAATCTAGTGGAAGAGTTTGTATTATTGGGTATTGATTATTGTCTTAGTTTTTATGCCACTTAAATCACGTAGTTTTGTACTACGCGACGTGAAGATGTGGATGGATACACATTCAATGGTGGCTCTCTATGTGTTTGTATGTGTGTTACTCATGAGGTAAAAACTGCTAGAAAGATTCTACTGAAATTTTATATGAAAATATTTTAGACTTCCTGGTTAAAATATAAGCCTATTTTTATTCCTATTTCTAAAATGTACATATATCCACAGATATTCTTTAAATTGATTAAAATAGTAAAAAATAAAGGTGCGTTAAATGAGCAAATCTCTGCCACATGATGATACAAGATGTATACAAGGTATCCTAAAAGTCCAACCCTCTTATCAACATTTCAACAGAAATGTATTAATCAATGTCCAACGGAGGATCTTTTTAAGACAAAGAACATGGTTATGGGATAACTGAGAACTTCAACCACCAATTTTAAATAGGGGTTGGGTGGTAAGAAAAAATCTAAAACGTATCATTCTGAAGGCTGTTGAAAAATAAGAACAATATCGCAAATATCGTATCTATCTGAATCCCGTAAAAATGATAGCCAGTCAAAATTTTATTGAAAAAAATCGCTACTTTTTTAGTTAATGACAGTAAGACCAGACATATTTTTTCGAAATAATTCATTTTAAGGTAAATTTAAAATTACTCAATAATAAACTTAAAATGTTTGTTCAAAAATGTATTGATTTTTAGGAATTGCTCAATCTTTGAGTGTTGTGTAACCTAAATGGTGTATAAATTAAGTTAATAATTATTATAATCTTCTCGAAAAAAATCTACAAACAAACAAATCGTTATTTATTTCATGTTATCTTTAACTTGTGAATTTTAAGTGACGAGAAATGTTTGTGTACAACTGATAATGTTGTCCCCTGTCTGTCATCGGACATCAAACTGCTGCCAGCTGTCCCATTGTAGCTGCTGACAGTTTGACAGCTCGTTACTGAGGCCCGACACCGCTCTGCAATTACACACTTCATCAGTGTAGCGGACTTAATGTCGGCACACCTAATCATTCTGGCATACTCCCAAATGCATGTATCTTGTCATGAACCTACTATTATGATTAAATAAATAAATTAATAATGAACTGCAATAAATAAATAAAATTACTTTTTAGGACCGAAATAAACTTGTATAATAAATTGAAAACATTTCTTCATAAAGTATAAAAATAAATATTAAAATAATGTTAAAGTTTACTTTACAATAATAGATACGCGTAGAAGCTAAATACCATTGACTGATCACATTTTCTCAAAACTTATGAAACTAGACCACGAGATGCATATATTCTTAGTTATCTCTAGATGTGTACTTAGAAGGTATATTTAGAAAATTCAGCCCGTAAGTATGTTAAATAATAAAAGCTACCTAACTTGAAGATGTGCGTGTTGTCAACTTAAATTTTACAAAGAAACGAACCTACTATTATATACAATATTTCTTAGGCCAGGCACTAATTATAAAAGTGAAATTCTCCACAAATAGTATTTTTGTGGTTATAGTTGGAAAATTGTATAAGTACAAAATATTTGCTCTCTTAATTTATATTGAAAATTCCTTTTTAAACTAAATGATGTATATCAATACGGCTTTTGTGTTTTGTCACATATGTAGAAAATAATTAACCTCGATAAGCTAAGAAACGCTTGGGATTTATGTCAGAAATAACTCTAAAAAGAATTATGTTCCTAATTGTTTGCCTAATTTTAGAAGTTAGGCGACATATTTTAGTTGTTATTGTGTTACTTCCTCATATATAAACTCTGTCATAGTAAAACAGAGTTGAACTGGAACTGGAAAAGTTCAGACATCATGGGGCCTTCCACTAATATACGGTATCACAAAATCTGTTAGTACACGTTAATTATAGATGACGATCGGTCAGACACTACGACTGATAGTGAGGTATGCAGTGAGAATAACTATAAAATTTTATTTGGTGAGACCTGGATAGAAAGATACAATATAGTGCTTTCTATTTTGTTTTTACTACTATTTGCTTTATTGCTGGTACTAAAATGTATTTCACGAGTAGTCGTAAAACACGAAAATATTACAATATGTGGTAATGTTAAACACAAATGAAGAGCTCGTAATAAAATTTACTATAAACTTGGACTCCTCATATTGGTAAGTATTCCTCTATTTAAAATCTGTACATTTCTTTTCTATATTAAATGAAAAATAGTTTCTTGATATTAAAATTTAGTTATTATTATTAATGATATACGTACAGTATTAATAATAAAATCCATCTATTTTTAATTCTTAATTGGAATATGCCAAAAATATTACATTTATTTAAATAAATATAGCCTACCAAATACAATTGTACATTGGTTTACCGCTAACCAATACGTCGTATATTTATTTATAGGACATATGTACCACTCGTAATTCGTTAAAACTAAAAATTAACATTTATGTAAGTTTGCTATAGCTAATACTACATTATAAGATTCTTTCAGATCTATATTCCTTCTCTCGAACAAACTAATCAAGATGAAAGTTTTAATGCAGGCTCCTTGGCAAGCGCGCCACGATGTGCCTAGAAACCCACAATGGCTTAACAGAGAACAAGACGATGAAAGTAGTTTCTGGTAATGAAAAAGGTGTATATGTAAAGAAACATTGGTCTTAGTAAAACTCGTATTATTTCGAGCCAACGCAGTTACCCTGATAAACTTCTGGGAAATGTGTTAATTTTAAAACCACAACGACATTGGTGAACATTCCGTATGTGTCGTAACAGTAAAACAATTTCAATAGCTTTTTTTGGTAGAGGTACGTGTAGTGCTTTTGAACATGTTCAATTATCCGAAAGCTTTTTAGAACTTTCATTAAATCTTATCGAGTTGATGATTGTTCGGATTTAATTAAAATGTTCACCATTCCTTGGAAAGTATGTTGTATACATGTCAGTTATTGGTTATAATAATAAATCTATAATTATACGTCATTGGTTTTTTGTAGTATTCTCTAATATGTTCATTAGACATAAACACATGAAAATATTAAACTGTTTGTGCTTAACGTGACCAGTCAAGTGAAACCCTTCCACCATAGACCAACGTTACATATATTTTAAATGTTTATTTTCCCATTCGATTTGGGCGGATCTTTTAGTATTTCGATTTAGAATAATCAGTCAAAATAGCTTTCTTTAATTTTCTTTATATTCAATTATTTAATATACATATTGAATTGACAAAATCATTAATAAAAACTATGTATATTAATGATGAAGCTTGTATTGTTTATTTTAATATAACCACTACATTAAAATTACAGGAACCAATAATTATAAAATTTTATTTGGTGAGACCTGGATAGAAAGATACAATATAGTGCTTTCTATTTTGTTTTTACTACTATTTGCTTTATTGTTGGTACTAAAATGTATTTCACGAGTAGTCGTAAAACACGAAAATATTACAATATGTGGTAATGCTAAACACAAATGAAGAGCTCGTAATAAAATTTACTATAAACTTGGACTCCTCACATTGGTAAGTATTCCTCTATTTAAAATCTGTACATTTCTTTTCTATATTAAAAGAAAAATAGTTTCTTGATATTAAAATTCAGTTATTATTATTAATGATATACGTACAGTATTAATAATAAAATCCCTCTATTTTTAATTCTTAATTGGAATATGCCAACAATATTAAAATTATTAAAATAAATATACAAAATACAATTGTACATTGGTTTACCGCTAACCAATACGTCCTATATTTATTTATAGGACATATGTACCACTCGTAATTCGTTAACACTAAAATTAACATTTATGTAAGTTTGCTATAGCTAATTCTGATATCACGGTTGAACTAATTATAAAATAAAAACCCCAATAATAGTAAAAAATAGTTAGATGTGTAGAATAGCGACCACTAAATAATAGGTAAAAAATTATTTAACTCCCGAAGAAACAATTTGGTTTTTAATCTATCCTAATAAGATTAAAAAAAACGCCTAACAAAGAAAGTTAATCTTAAATAAGTTGTAATAGCATATACAAGCTTTGTAATTAAATAATATTAAAGGCGGAAGAACTATTCTCAAATGCATCAAAACACATAAACATATTTTTGTATCTGTTTAGTTTTCTGACAAATTTTAACATTTTGATGTTACAACCATTTAAAATTCTGTAAAAGTATTTTAAATTCAAAACGTTTTATCTTATAATTTAAATTATGTTATTTGTAGATTGGCAAACTTATTCTAGTTACTCTTGGTTTCTACATAACAACAAAATCAGATAATTGAATAATTCATGTTAAATTCACAAAATTAACAAAAGCAGATCATTACTCAACTGACTTTTAAAAATTAAAGAATTTGAAATAAAATGTTTCCAATGTGCAAACCTTTATATATTATCAATGTACAAAATGGATTTTACCTAAAAGCTGAATTACTGAACATACCAAAGAATACCAAAAATAATATTTTATACTTTAGGTCTGTATCTCACGAACAATTTGTAGTCATTTACCAGTAACAATTGACATTGTGATCAGTGATGTGTGAATCAGCGCAACGTAAGTCTAGATGTTGTGATCGTAAATTGTAGATTGACCTCTCGCTCCTCTGCTGGTCGGTCCGTCTGGAGCATGCGCGAGTGAGCGTGCATGTCGCAACGTGTCAAGCGCGGCCGAACATGTCTTGGCCCGATAGATGAAGCGAACTCGTTTTCTCTTGATCACGTCAATTTTATTATTGTCGACGAGAAAACTTATCCTCCAATAAGGTTTGATTTGACGATTAAAAATAATAGAAAATTGTACTGTACTTTTTCAGTACATCACACGTCCTATGATACATTTTAAACGAAAGTAAAAAAAAACGAAGTAGATTTATTTGTTCTGGAATTTGTCCTAGGCATATCATTCCTGCAAATCATTTCCGTATTATTCGAGATTTCAACACAGTCATACACTATAGTTTTTGCATGACAGAAGCACAATAATCTAAACAATTGTAATATTCTGATGCCTGATATCTGTTTACTTATACTATCCTTTTCCTTTGTTAAGTCTATGAATAATTTAAACTGTTATAAACCTAAACAGTGTCGTATCTCGCATTAATATAAAACACATTTGTTGTTTCCTCTATGCTTTCTCATCCATAAAATATCGAACTTTGTGTCCGGTTCATTGGCTTGTATTTCCATTTGTCATGAGTTCGCTGTGTTCAATTGTTTTCTCAAATTATATTCATGGAGGGAATGCCTCATTGAGTTATGTTATTACTCGTCCCTCTTATTTTATTATTCAACATCTGAAAATATTCCGTGGCAAAATGTCAAAGTACTCAATTTCGGGTATGATACGGTTGTGCACATGTTTTTATTAACAATTTTAATCAATAATTGAGTTTTATAACAATGTTAAAATAATACCACAATAGACTAAATTGTTAGAATTTATTATTGTTGCTATCCACATTAAAAGTCAGAAGTCAGAAGTCAGAAACACTTTATTCAGTAATGATTTGCATTTTTACATTATTTAAATTCCCAAGCGTCGCGTAGGGCGTGCCCATCACATTGCACATCGTAAATATCGCTTTATATTAATATTGGCAGTCCAAACAGTGTCACTTAACCATTTCTAAATAATTTTCACAGATACACAACATTCCGTAGGCAGTCAAAAGTCTCATCAGAATTCATTAAATAATCATTTATGTTAAATAAAAATAACATCCATTACAGTGCTATACCAATTTCAAAAAATACAGACAAAAATATTTACGAAAAAAAAAAATAATATAATAAATAATAAATATATATACAATTTAATGCATTTAAACAAATTATGTAAACAAACCATACTTCAACAAACCCCAAAGTATACTCCCCTCCCAACCACGCACTGATACTACTGTACTACAAATTTTACTTACTTTTTAAACATAATAAATATCAATAAACTAAAGCTATGTACATGTAAATAAATATAGTAAAAAAACAACACATATTACATTGATTGAAAACGGTTGTGGAGGCTGAGTTCACATAAAAGTTAAATAAATACATAGCAACTAAAAAAAATATATGGTTGGGAATAAATAATAGTATAGCAATAAAATAACAATAAAACACAATAAATAACAAATACAACAACAACACAATAATAATATTAAAATAACAATAAATAACAAATACAACAACAACAATAATAATATTAAATAACAATAAATAACAAATACAACAATTATAATAATATTAAATAACAATAAATACTATAAATAACAAATACAACAACAATAACAATAATATTAAACAACAAATTAAATGTTCTTTATATAAAAAAAACAATATTAAAAAATAAATAATATACAGATTTTGAATAACTATCTTTAAGGCAGTTCCAGGATAAATTCTCTGACTTTCATTTTAAATTTGGGTTTATTTTGTAAAAATAATTTCGTTACCAAAATTTTCAACGAAATTGTTGAATACTTTAGGTCCCTTGTAACAAAATTGGTTTCTACTTCTTTCTTTAGTTAAATTGGTTACTAGAATTTTAATAAATTGGAGAGGCCCTAGTCCCTCTATTGACAACTTTCAGAGTAAATTGATTGAAATATTTATGTGTGTATGATAAACAGCTTTGGTTATAAATTTGGTTAAAAGTTAAAATATTTTTCTCTTGAAATATGTATAACTTAATCTGTCTCTTATATTTATGGAAAAAATTATTCGAAGTGATTTTCGCTGGCAGCTAATTATACTTTTTAGAATTGTTGTGTATGTACCACCGTAAATAATAATTCCGTATCTTAAAGTGCTTTCGAACCACGAGTGATATAATCTAACTAAATGTTCACTCTCTAAATAACCCCTCATATGATATAAAGAATAATTTATCGATCTCAACTTACCACTCAACTGAGCAATATGCTGATTCCACCTCAGATCTCTATCGACAACCATCCCCAAGTAGGTGACAGAGTCCACGATACTGATATATGAACAGTTACATGAATACAAACAACTATGAGGGTGGGCAGTAAAGCTTATAATCGTTCTGCAGTTCCAATAAGCTCTTATTTTGTTCAAAGAATAAAATGCATTTAGATTTTGTGTTGGTATTTATCAAAAGCTTATTATCAACTAAACCAGCTAGATATCTTGGTTAGATCATCTTGAAATATTAATTTTTAATGAGCTTTTATTATATGCAGAGCAGACCAGGGCCGTATCATCGGCGTATGCAAATATTTTAGAATTTAGTTGCAATTTTAATAAATCATTAATAAATATTAAGAATACTACTGGGCCCAATATTCCCTCCTTGTGCCGTTCCATACATCAATTCCAAAACATCGCTTTTATATTATTTATTTTAACTAACTGCTTCCTACCCTTTAGAAAAAGAAGTTAACCAGTTCAAAGCGCTTCCCCCTATCCCATACTTCTTAAATTTACACAAAAGTATATCAATGTCTAACACGTCAAACGCCTTTTTAAAATCCAAATAAACTGCCAAAGTATATTTATACTTATCAGAATTTTCAACAATTTCACTGACGTGCCTAACCAATGCTGCATCAGTACCTTTACCTGGTTAAACCAAATTTGGTGTTCCGAAAAAAAATCATTGTCGCAAAAATATTTTTTAACAGTTGGTCTTTGATTAGTGATTCTAATATTTTTAGCTAACGTACTGATAACAGAGATAGGACGATAAGAGCCGACCTGCGTTGCGTCACCTGACTTAAATACAGGGACTACAACTGCAGTTTTTAAACTCATCTGGAACAATACCCTCCCTTAGTGATTTTGAAAATATGTTATAAAGTACGGGTGCAAATATGTTAATATTTTCTTTCATTAAAACAATATTTATACCATCAAGGGCCACAACTAAACTTATTTTCCATGCTATTTATCTTGTTAACCACATCAGAGAGTTGAATATGAAACTCGTTAAAGCAATACATTATATTGCGTATGATCCTCCAGAAATAGGTCCTGGCCAAATTCATCCTGTCTCAATTTAGAAACTATACTTGTGAAATACTCATTAAAAATATTCCCCACCATGCGCTCATTACCCCCCACCTTCATCACGGCATCGCCAACAACAATTTCATCAATACTATTTTTCTTTCTTTTAAGAATTTTCTTTACAACGTTCCAATATTTTTTCGAGTCACCATTACAAGCCTCAATGAGATTGGAATAATACCTCTTTTTACTCGTCTAATTTGTTTGGTTACTGTTCTGGATAATTCTCTAAATCTATTTCTTAAAACTAGGTTATCTCTGTTTTTTGTATATTCTTTAAAAAACACAATTCTTACGGTTTATTAAACAAACCAGATCATATAGTAATCCATTCACTCCCTCCTTCTATTTTTACTGTTAATTTTTTTCAAATTACAGGATGCTGTGAAACATTGACCATAAATATTGAAAAATTCTTTAACACTATCAATCACATGAGGGGCTGGAGATGACTGGGCTCCAGTCGGCTAATAATAGTTGCCGCTTTAATAGCTCATTATTAGATACCGTGACGAAATTATGTTTGCATTTTTCATACATGATTCCAGATAAATTAACACTGAGAGCATAATGGTCAGTAATGCCCAGTTTCCTCAACATTACATTTAACATTCAAAGGTTTGGAGTTACGTATCAGTGCGTGGTCCAAACAAGAACTTACACCTACATCTATTCTAGTGGGACAGTTAAACCAGA